>NW_013665820.1:29810-35160 GCF_000517525.1 Limulus polyphemus | reverse complement strand
GGGTTATAATAATTTGAATTATAAGTATGATATGGATGGGAATAACTTTAACAGTATCATGAAAGAAAGGGATCTTGGTGTAATAGTTGATCAGTCTCTTAAGCCATCCAAGCAGTGTGCTGTTGCTAGTGGTAGCACAAATAGGATTTTAGGTTGTAACTAGAGAGATATTGAATACAAGTCTAAAAAGGTTATAATCTCATTGTACAAGTCACTGGTTAGGTGACACTGGAGTATTGTGTTTAGTATTGGGCTCCTTACCTTAGGAAAGACATTGAATTGTTGGAAAGGGTTCAGAGGGTTACTAGAATGGTGCCTGGGATGGAAAGGTTGTCATTTGAGAAGACACTGAAAGCTCTCAAATTGTTTTCTCTTGAAAAAAGAAGAGTTAGAAGGGATCTGATTGTAAAGGGAATTGATAGTGTTGATGCATCATCTTTCTTTATACATAATAGTGAGAACAGTAGAACTATGGGACACAAATATAAATTTTGGCAGGGTAGGAGTCATCTTCAGCTAACACAGTTTTGTTTTTCTAACAGGGTGGTTGGCCTTTGGAATGGGTTGTCTTTGGATGTTGTGGATGCAGTAAATTTAAGTGAGTTTAAGAGAAAGGTTGATAAGTATATGAATGACAAGGGCTGGCTTTAAAAATTTTTTTTTAATTAATTTATTAATAGTTTTAGTTTGGACAATGCAATAGCCGAGATGGACCAATAGGTCTCATGATGTCCCAAAACATTATGTTATGTTATTAAATACAAGATGTACAACACTGTGATAGTGCTGTTGCTAAAGTAGATATGACATTAAGTAAGTACTAGAAATAAATTTGCCATGAAAGAAAAGCAACATACAAGTCAAGTAGTAAACGAGATAAATATATATGGGGCAAATATGTCTGGTGAGCCATTGGACTGACTGTCACCAAACCTGCTGTGCACTCTTAGGATCCACCAGGCCAGGGAGGGGAAATGAAAGGGATTTGATGTGTTAAACCTAGGGGGGCATCTAGTAAATATTTTCCAATGAAAGTTAGTAGGGTGTTATTGTTATTGGTTGTTCTACTTTGAGCTATTTGTTGTGTCCACCACAGGAATCAAACCCCATATTTTAGCATTGTAAGTCCGTAGACCTACCACTATCCGACCAGGGGACTAGTAGGGTGTAAACTATTTGTTAGAGGTGAATCAAATTTTAAGATTATACCACATAAAAAATTCTGTATATATTCAAACTATCTAATGTTTTCACTAAGTGAAAAAATACATCTTGAAGAATTTAAACAGTTTATTTACATAACAACTAAAAGCTACAACAACTAACTATTATGCATATTTATTGTTAACATGTAGTTATCTTCCACAAAAAAATTACTATAAATTTTTCCTTTTCTTATAGACTGTAAGAAAAAAAAAACACCTGAGCATTTAGATGAAACTATTACACAGAAGAAAAAATAAATAGTTCATTAAGAGTACCATTAAAAATATTTCTTCAATTATCATCATTAATACACAAAACTTCAACTTCCCTAAACTGTTTTGATTTTTTAAAACATAATTTCTTTTAAAATCCTAGGCACTATTTTTAAAGGCATTTCTGATATCATTAAACTACCCCAAATATTTCCAGACTACCACACAAAAATCACATGATTTAATCTCAAAAAGCAGTAAATCAAGCATTCAGTATTGATATATCTTAGTGTTTTGAAATGAATTTCATTTCATTATTTCACTCAAAACTATTATTTTTCCTATAGACATTATAATGTTCACATAGTATAATAAATATAACTTATGTACTTTTTCAAATCTCTTTAAATAACAATGTGCATGTCAATATTTTTTTACAATTTTAAACAAAGCTGAAATATTACTGTTGTTAACTTTTACTAAACTGTTAAAAGTCTTCCTTAGAAAGTGGAGAGAGTGAGAGAGATTGTCTTACCAAAGGTTGACCTTTGAAACTTCCATATAAAAATAAGAAATTCCAACACAAAAAGTGACTATATTCTAAGCAGAAACTCTGGCCTGGAAATTCACATTATAAATCATGTCTTGTTTAAACTTTACTAAATATATTTTAATATATATATATTTTTTTTTATTGAGCACAAGGATAAACATGAATAATGAAATTTTAGAAAAATATACATAATCATCTGAGTTACCACATATTTTCAATTTAACAATGCAGCAATAAATTAAAAAAAAATCATTCCTTTAAGTACCAATAATACATGCAAAATTTTCTTTAGAAAGTTAAATCACTTCCCTTACAAAAAATATTTTTATTCAAGCACACAAGAAAAATTAGACAAATTCACAACACACTAGCACACAAAAAAAAACCATCAAGTTATGAAGTCACCCTTTACAAAAGATAAAAATAAACTACAGATTTGATAACTGGAATGCAGTCCCTTCTGGATTCCACAGTATGATGTAACCACTCAGTTCAAGGCTTTTGAAAGAACCTTTGTTTAAGTTAGAACAGGTAATGTTATGACCTCTGTTTGGCTAGACATCTAGCCCAAATGCTTGACTTATTTGTTGCATGTATTCATGTTTTAATGGCAGCAAAAACTGTCTCTCTGATGGAATTCTTGCACACTACAAATGAAGAAAAATTATTTATTAAGTGTTCAAATGTATTGATATAAGGTCATGGAAAAGCATTAGAAGAATTCTTTTTCCAGTCTGTGTGTGGGATAGTATGAAATGAATATCCATTTTATTAACCAGGTGCTTGAGGTATACAATAGTTGAACTGATACGTTGTGGAAGTAACTTGTATACATATAAATTGTGTCACTTTTCCAGATGGAAATCCTTCTTGAATATGCTATTACCTGGGACATATGGACGGCTTTTGCCACTAACCTTTTTGTTTGTGGGTTCTAACCATACAAGACACCATACTTTTCTTACCACAGTAGGAGTACAAACTTGTTGCAGGTCTCTTTCTAGATCATCTTGGTTTCCCAAGTTGATCCATATTCCTTAGTTTTCCAACTTAGTTAGCCATTAAGTACAAGGGATATTCACATCTTGGAAGTTCTAAATCACCAATGTGAACACATTTTTATGATCTGAATGTATGAATATTTTGTGTTAGAAATGGTTGTTAAATACCCTTCCCAAAAGTAATTAATTTTTGAAAGCATCAGATTAACTACAAAATGCCAAATAATGTCGAAATGTAGTTCTGATACATGTCATTTCATCACAACTTCATACTGGCTGTGGATGTCATATGACTTACTAATTTGCATATTCAAATTTGTTTCAATACAATGTATTCATCTTTGAGTATATATATATATGTTAATTTCATTTAGCATATTTCAATTAAAACTACATGTAATAATAGACATTAGATATACTTCCATACAGTTTGACAAGTGTCCAACACATTCAAGGATGCTGCATTCAACAAATGGTCTTGAATGGAAAAATGCACACAATTTTTTTATTACTATTATAACTTATGAAAAACATTATAAAATGAAGCACAATCATTTAGTTAATAAAAAAAAACTATTCAAATAGTCTCAAACTTGTTTATCTTATATCTGTAAACAATTAATTTTGAGCTAAATAAACTGATTTTCTTTATAAGTTATCTGTTGTTGGTATATAAAAAACATTAAACAACCCTTCACTACTATAAATATCCAAGTACCTGCGTATAGGTGGAATTATTCATTCTTAGGTCCACAGTCCTTGTGCTGACATCTTGTTCATTCACTTCTAATCCATTCTTTATCTCTTTCCACCGAGTATATCTATTATAACTAGATGGTTCTGCTGATTCAGTATTATTATTGTCATCTGAATCCCATGGTTTTGCACGGTACTTCCAGTCAATTGGGAAGATGTGACCTTCTGTGGTGAAGAGATAGTCTGTGAAGTGGCGGTTCAATGGGTTGTTCACATCAAATAACTGTCAGAGCAAAATAAATAAATTACATTTATTTCTGATATAAGCTATTTTAAAAGTTGCTGATTTTATTCTTTTTATAAAAATACGTATTCAATCAAAAACACAAAGATTTTAAAAAGAATAATTAAAGCTATAATCATAATAAATACTTAATATTTTTCTAATTTAGATAATTTATGTCTTACTGTTTAAACAATATTTCAATATTTATTCAATAGATAATTGAGCAAGAGTAAGTGTATTACACTTGCTTAGTTATCTATCCATTAAATATTAAAATAAATATATTGGCAACATTTCTTGATAAAAAAACTTAAAAACATACATACAAGATACAAGTATTTGCAGGTTTCACTTAAAAAGAAACTTTCCATTCGATCTTCCAGACTTTTGTCCTGGACATTGTGAATAGTGGCATAACCACATCTAGAAAGATCAAAACATTATTCATTATTGTAGAAACAAATTCATATTATGAAATAACATTTTAATGTGTCACAATCAAATATGCATACTGAGTGAAAAATGTTTTTATAGCATTAGGAATGCAAGTTTAAACTAGTTTTTTTAATACAAGAATAGGTCAGATCAGATAACAATGCCAGAAAGTAGGCAGAAGCAGGGTCGAAGTGCTGCCAAAGAATCTTAAGTCCCTTTCTTAAACTGCATTATGGTAATTGGTCTTATCTAATTTCTATGGTGTAAGAACCATATTCTCTAGCATACTGCTATTCAGTATTTTACATGAATCCTGTATTCTTTTAATGCATTTCAAATTACATTTTATTGATATTTCAAACTTTCAGTTTAAGTGATAGATAGCACACAATGCATATTACAAAAATAAGAATATTCTTTAACATTAAGGTCTAATCTGTTAAAAACAAAGAAGACATATTCAAATTAAAGAGGCCAACATTTGCAGGCGTAGGCAACATGTCTCTACCATGCAATCCAAACATGGCCGATTTTGACACCAGAAAAATTGAAAACTGTCTATACCATTGCTTGGGACCTGCAAGAAGGTATTTTTGTACCAAATCCCAAATAAGTTGGTTGACATACACATGAATAGTTCACAAAAACACCCAATTGTGCTTTCCTTACAGAAAAATGGAGCAAAAGACAAATACTCTAAAATTGTCTATGTCCTTGTTTAGGACTTGCAAAAAATATCTTTGTATCAAATCACACATACATTGTTTGAAATATGGTCAAGAAATAGATCCTAACCCTTACATTTATGGGTTTATTTGACCTTTTGACCCCCCCCCAAACAAAAAAGCCAAAAATGGGCATATCCCACATTTTTGTATGTATACATATGTGACCTGTGAAAAAATATCTTTGTACCAAATCCCATGCAAATTGTTGAACAAAATACCTACAATTATGCTTT
>NW_013665820.1:25246-28969 GCF_000517525.1 Limulus polyphemus | reverse complement strand
TATATATATATATATATATATATACCAATTTTCATCTTGATTACTGTAAATATGATCACACAAGAGCCCACAATATACATTTTTGGGTTTGACCTTTGACCCCATAAAATCCTTGAAAACAAAAAAAGAAAAAAGAAAAAAAAGGAAGAAACTGTCTATGCATATTGGACCAGGTATAATCATATCAAATTTCAAGTCAAGCTGCCTATAAATGAAGGAATGGTAGTCAATTGAAAATCGTCTGGAAGAAGAAGAAACAATAGAAAAACAGTATGTCTCTCTGCAGATACATAATGAACAAAAACATTTAATGGATTTCTTTTAGTTGGCCATATTTCACATACCAAATTAATCAGTAATTGTACTCACAACCCTAAGAGAAAAAAAAATTAATATGTTCAAATAAACTGTTTGTTTGGATTCATATACAATTAAAAAAAAATTAGTTTCAAACTACAATATTTTAACTTTCTCTACCTAACTGGGGATGGTCTTAATAGGTTATTGTTCTTAGATGGCACAAACACAAGTACATGACAAGCAATGATAATTTAGGAATTTTTAATTTTGAAACCTTTCTCATGAAATGTGTAAATTGATTAGTCACAAAAAGTAAAATTAAAAAAATCTGTAAAATTCATAGACAGGAAGAAATGATTATGCTCTAATACAGAATTTTCGAAACTTAACTCCATCAGTCTAGGTATATTAATTTTTCCTGGTATAACAACATAAAAGTTTCAATTTCTTTAAAAAGATATTCATAAAAGATTGATGAAAATAAAGTGATAAAATACTACAAATGCTGCTCACTGAGCTTTTGTGTAACTGTTTAGACCAATCAAGATATCTTTTCCCACATGAAGATAAAATGGATTTTTTGTTGCTTGATACAAAAGATATGTGGACTCAATTAGTTCAGGTCGTAAGGGATAAAAAAAAAGGTCAGGTCTTATTCGCTGCCAGTTGAATCTCTCCGGTAATGCTCCAAACCTTCGCCAGATAGAGTAGTAGAGTGCATGTGAACATATTGCTTCCTCAATATCTCCATTCAAAACCTAAATAAAAGGACTCCATAAAGCAAAATCAAGATGGTTTAATTAACCAAGCCAACTTATTAAACACACAATTGTTTAGCTAAAATAATACAAAACTATACAATAATTTTAAAACTATATCTTGCTTATTGACATGTGATCGTTTCATTCAAATACTTAAAATATGATTATTTTTATGAAGTGAGAAAATAAATAATGTGACAACCAACAAAGGTTTTAAATTTTGGTTGCAGACTGATATACCTTCTCACTATTTAAAAACAGCTTATTAACTAGTACTGATACAATGACTATTTCAGAATTGACATACTTTTAAAAACACATGTTATACAAGAATTTCCAATACGCAGACAAATTTATGGAAATAACAATTAGTGAGAAATGACAAACGATTTTAAGATAAGCCTCAGATGAATTATTAAATTCATTATTTTGGATAAACCATTGCATAAACTTACAGAAACATTACTTAAATCTATGATTACTATATATACAGCAATACTTTAATTTTTCTCACATTGATGCAAATAAATGAACACATGGTTCTTTGATCAACTTGTCATATACACAAGACTTAAAAATGGGTCTTCCCTTCCAACCCATGGGGAATACAAATATCTAACAATAGCTATACAATTACTAGAGAAAGCTAGTGGTATTTATAAAACAAAACTTAAAATTAATACATCATGTAAGTTTAGAAAGCTCCTTCATTTAATCCCACAACCACATTGCAGTTAATCTTACCAGAATATACTATACAATTCCAGTAGTTAATGATAAATCATCTATGTTCAATAATATATATGTGTGTGTGTGTGTGTGTGTGTGATTGTGTGTGTGTGTGTATATATAACTGCTCTCAATCCTTATTACACTAAAAGTTCCTAAAATTACAGCATGTTAAAACTGTGCTTAATTTCCCAATTTTTAGACAAAGTTATTCTTATAAAATAATTATCAATTAACATCCTATTAACATTTTGCAGCCATAAAATTTTACTGAAAGAACTTCACTAATTATAAATAGCATGAAGAAAATTACTAAGTTTCAAAATCCTTAAAATATAAGAAAATCATATAAATACAGTGATTCAAAAGTACAATAAAAGTAGCCAAAACTAACCTGGATTCCAGTAAAAGCAGCTTGTAATGAATCAATCCAAACTGTGTGGGTTGCACCATCCATCATATTAACATTCACATACAAAGGGTGCTCCCCAATCCCTTGGTTACAGTGAGGACGCCTAATATAATTGAACATGCACAGCAGTTCATTAGTTTGCTTTTTAGATTTACAACATTATAAAAACTATGAATTAAAGAAACATTCTGACTTTTTTCCTGTAAAAATAACTATTTGTAGTGAGGTTTTGGCTAGATCTTCTGTCAGGCCATTATTGAGATCAGAGATCAAGAATCAGATACAAACAAAAAGAAGCCATAAATTAGTTCTAGAACAAAATCAAATCTGGAAAAAACTTTATCAAATAGTGTCTGGGTTGCCTTAATTTATATAACAAAACTAATACTGATTATAATACACCTCTTTTGCATCAAATTGACCTATATGAGGGATTATATTTTACTTTGAGTAAGTACATTAAAATAAATTAACCATGATCATACATACATGTATGTTGAAATTTAATAATATACAAATAAGTATGTGCGCTTTATTATATATACTGGGTGTTTTAAAAGTCACTTCTGCTATTCAGATTAGCGAGTTCAGGAAACTGATACATAGAATTTTGTGAAATTCAGTGTGAAGACCAATTTGACCAAGTAAAAGACAACATACACATTGCAGTGACTTGTTCCAAACTGCTTGGATATGACTTTGGATGAAAGCTTTCATACCTATAGGAGACATTTAGTGCCACCATGATGTCATAAAAAACACCCCTAACAAATTTATATGTTATCCATCATATGGTCAAACTCCTTTATACACAGAGTTTCACAATACTTTGTCCATTGACTTTCTGGTTTTATAATTGTGTGATTATCAATTCATACTTGATTTATATTGAATAAATAACTACCTGTTTTTACTATTGCTAGCTGACTACTTTAAAACCACTGGTTTTGGTTGAAACATAGATTACCTGAAAAATGTTCTAGCAGAGTTGAAAGCTCATCAAAATTATATTTTAATGTTAGAAAATATCTACTATAGTAGTTCCCTAATCTCTACATAACATTACAGCCTATACTCATGATACACGAGTACAGTACATTATCAACTGCAATTTTTAGCAGCACAAACTTGATGCTCTTCTCCTATTTTGAATTTTTCATTATTCAGAAGTGATATTTCTTTTAATAATTCTTTTTTTTTTTGGCTGTTTCATACTATTTAATGTTTCAACAATATTTTTTCAAACATAATAAATTCTTCAAAAAATCATTTGTAGAACTTTATCTTATATTCCTTTAACTGCTTTGCTAATATAAAGCAATGAAAGCAAGAGTTTCCACAAAAACCATGAAAATTTATTTCAAGTGAATGACTTTTTTTTTAATATAAAAAGTAGGAAGTTTTATCAATATCAGTTACTACTAAACTGACAGTAAAAATTTAAGTTTTGAAAAAAAAATTCGAAAGAGAAAAGGGTTTAAACAGGTACTATTTGTTTGTTTTTGAATTTCGCGCAAAACT
>NW_013665820.1:4135-24334 GCF_000517525.1 Limulus polyphemus | reverse complement strand
ATATTTTAGGTGAAAAAAAAAGTATAAATTCCAGTATAAATATTTTGAGAAATAGGCATTATTTTCAGCTAAAAGTTACACAAAATTATTAGTTTGGGACTTTTAGCTTCTCATTATGTTTTATCTTCCTTCTTTAATGTTTTCATAACAAAATCTAGTTTTTCCAAAGGTTAAATTCTTACCTTGAGCAAATATTCATAATAAGAATCTATTCCTGCACCAACTCCACTCATCTTTCCTACCCATTCACCAGTATTCACATCAATTACATTTCCTAAAATAACAGAAAAATTAGATTTTGTTCAACAGAGATAAACACAGTACTTTACTGAGATTGGGTTGTGACAAGTAACACAATTGAAATAATAAAATAATGGCCACAGGACAACAAAATCTAAACAAAGAACACGGTATTACTGTAGCTGTAAATTGAAACATGCAAGAAAATTAGATATCACATTAAAATAGTAATGTGTTTTTCTTTACATTCAGAACAATAACTTTTTTTATAATTCCTCCTTGCAAAAAAGAGGGTGTTAAACACTATGCATTTGTTACGTAACAATGATTTCTGTTTGCATTGTATCTTGAATTTGCTATTCCACAAGTTAACAGTTTGATATACAAAATTGTTTAATATTGGACCTTTTGCAAACGTAAAATAAATCCAGTTTATGTGAAAAGATGTTAACATTTTTGTAAATTGAAAATGTATTTCCAATAATACTTACCTCTGCTGACACTTATACTTATTACTTGACCTCCAGGGTTTCTTATACCCCACTCAATTGCCCTTGGCAATACTTGTCTGATGATACTCTCCACCTATGTCAATGCACCCTCTATCCTGATACAATATATAAGCACCTTTTCACATAACGTTATCACTTTTTTTTTCGACTGACTTCATCCCAGTCTCTAACACCAGCTCTTAGTGGGGAGGAAGGGTGGGAGATTGTCAGCAGAGGTAAGTATTATTGGAAACACAATTTCAATTTAGGAAAAATGTTAATTTTGAAAACATACATCCACTGACACTTATAGCTAGGCGGAGAAGGTGGAGGGGCTGGTGAGGGCATTAGATCATGGGTGTGCCAAGAGAACATTGGTACCATAGTGGGGGGAACCACACTACATCCAGAACAGGTATGCTTTTCACCCTTAACTTTGTTCCTGTATCAAGGGTGGAATTGTACAAGTGATCATCACTATAGGCCAGCCCCAACCAGATAGCCGAAGTTCCACTACCGGGATTGGAATTAAGGGATAGCTCAGTGTCAAATTTGAACCAGTATTATGAGTAGGCTCCCGTATAGGTTGGTGCTACTTCCACCAACATTTTGGAAAAAACATCTAGGGACTCAGGTGGGAGGGCCCCCAACTTCTCCAAGAATGGAATAATTCATTTTAACACCCTGGAGGAAAAGGCTCTGTCCACCATCCCAGTGACTGGAAATTGGGTGTGGTGAGGACTCCACTTGTAAAATCTGGGAGGTAATGTGCAATGGGGAGTCCTGAGGACTAGTACTTCAGAAACAGTGCAATAGGTGAACCAAGTTCAATGAATTTTTAAAAGCAAACCGACTCCAATTTATTCAATCTGATGATTGGCAGGGACGGGCAGGATCCCCTTTAGCTTTACTCATGATAGTTCATGAGTGGCAGTCAAGCATAGTAGGATAATACTGTCTGGTGAGCTCCTAGGTGTCTTATGGAACACCTCATTTCTACAGAGCCTGTTGCAACTGGTAGTAAGTATAGGAAAATAGTGGTTGCTAGTGCAGAATTGGATTGATAAAAGCACACCTGTGTGGGCAACATTCACCACAGAGTGGGATCCAATAGAAAAAAAAAAAAAAGAAGGTAAGGAACCCTGGAAAGTACAAGAGGAGTAAAAAAACCCTCGGCCATACCAAAAAATAGTTCGATCAGGCAGCTAAAGACACAGAAATATGACAAATGTGATGAGATGTGACTCGTAGAAGTTTTCTCGCTTGTAAGGATAGTCCAGAATAAGCAATAACGATCAGTTTGCAAACCCACCTCATCAAGGTAATTGGGGATAAATTGCAGGAAACTGAAGGATCCCAATGACTAAAAAGTCGATTTATAGCACCTAAAAAGGAATTAATGTGAGCCACATAATACCTCAGGGCCTCGATGGAACATAGCAAACGATCGAGGTCTGAGTGGTCATAGAGGTGATAAATAGTCGGCAAATGAACTGGTGAGAAAAATTTATCCTCTTCCCTAGCTGCCAGAGTCTTAGAAAGGAAGGGCCTATCTGAGTATAGCAGGACATAAGTAGAGTGATAAAGGGTCCTGTGTACATGCAGTGCAAACAACTCTGACCTACAACATCCACAGGCCAGCAGCAACAAAAAATACACTTTAATGGAAAGGTGATACATAGTACATGAGGCTAAAGGCTCAAACGGATGTCAAGACAAAGCATGTAATATCACCTTAATATCACAGTTAGGTAATTGAAAAGGCCTTTTGAGATGAAGAACACGCAAACGATTTGAGAAGGCCAATGTTTAGAATACTGAAAAGTAATTGATAAAGCTGCCTTACATAAGGTGATAGTAGATATGGTTGGCACATTTGAGTGAAGTGGGTTCAATATCCTCATGAGACACCATTGGTGGTAAGTGTGCCATTTCCTTTGATAAATGGGCATTGTGGGTCTACAAAAAGATTGAGACAAAAATAAGGCAACTTTAGAAGTTAAACCCTTATGCTGTGCAAAAGACTGCATAACTTCCATGCATGAAATTTGAGCTTCCAAATGTCTGGGTGTTGGATGGTGGTTGCCTCAACAGAGATGGCCAAATAGGAAGTGGTAGAGGTGGACACTCTTGAAGATACTGAAGAAGAGGAAGCCATGGTTGGGCCGGCCAATTCAGGGTGACCAACAGTACTTGACAAGGAGTGGATCGAACCATAGCCAGAACTCTTGGTAACAGATGAATCAGTAGGAAAGCATAGAGGTGTAATCTCATCCAGTATTGCCTGAATGCATCTATTGCCAAAGCTCAAGGATGAAGTACTGGGGACCAATATGCCTGTAGTTGATAGTTCCAATGAGTGCTGAATGCATCGATTATTGGAGTCTCAAACTAAGAGCAAATCCACAGGAAAACCTTGCAATGTAGAATCCATTCGGTAGGGAGAAATCGGTTGGGCCAAGACAAATGATCTGCTATTAAATTCATCACTCCTGGAACATGGGAAGCTAGGAGGCTGATATGATGGGAGTGAACCCAGTAGAGAATATGTAAAATTCAAAGACAAAGGTCCCGAAAAAAGCATACTCCCTTGATGAGAAATGTGAGATACCACTGTGGAATTGTCAGAATGAATCATAATGATTTTTCCCTGCAACAGAGCTGGACCTTGACTCATTGCCTGTTAGACAGCAAGAAGTTCTAAGATACTAATGTGGAAGGAAGATTCATTATCTGTCCATAAACCCTGGAATTCCTGATTGTTGATATACACACACCCCATCCCTGAAATAAAGCATCTGTGAAAAATGAATCTCAAGATGAGGGGGTGATACATGAATACCTATTGTAGTGTTGTTCCAATCCAACCACCACTCGTGATCTAAGACATTGCTCCTGAGTAAGGAGACTGGATGATCCAGTGTATCACAGTTCATGATCCATTGGTTATGCAGCAACCACTGAAGTGATTGCATGTGTGCTCGTCCCAAAGAAATTAGAGAATCGAGGGATGCCCACATCCCCAAAAGAGAACCATTTGTGCAGTAGGAGAAGGAAAAGCAAGAGCCTGACTACCTGTTCCATAACATGGACTTAATGTTGAAAAAGACACCCAGATGGACAATGTATTGAATTGGCATGAGAATGGATTTCTTGGCTCTGAATAGAAAGCCAGCCCTGGTGACTTTTGAAAGGAGAATCTGGGTGTGCCATTCCTCCAACTGAGGAGATGGTGTCAGAAGTAACCAGATCTCCATATAATGGTGTGTACACAGGCCCAAAGAATGAAGGTGACAAGAAAAAGCTTGTATGATACTGCAGAAGACATATGGTGCAGATGCTTGGCCAATGGGGAGAGTCCTGAACTGCAGAACCTGACCCTTGTGCACAAAATGTAAATAGCAGTGGGATGACTCTGCTATGGGAATGTGGAAATAGGCATCGGAATATCGAACCTGGTCATCCACATACCTGGTGAAAAATGCCAAGTAGGTTGAGAAAGGACTCCTTCATGAACCTGGGAGGATATAAGAATTAGTTGAGAGGAGAAAGATTGATGGTCAGATGCTAATTTCCCATCTTCTTGAACACAACAAATAATCAGGAATAAAATCCCGGAAGAATGGGATCAACTCTCTCTACTGCCCCCTTGACCAACAATTCTCCAATAGCCCTGGAACAAAGATCTACACTCTGAAGATCTGTTGGGGGTTGAAATACCACAGGATAATTGAGGTGGAAATGTGAACTGAATGACCTACCACAGTGATTCTAAATGTAGGGTGCATGCCCCACAGGGGCAATTTGAAAATGCTACAATAAGAAAAATTTTTCATTTGGGTTTGACGAGTGAAAAACGTTCCGTGACTCAAAACTAAATTTCTAAATTTTACATTAAATCATTATACCTTTTCAACACCAAATTAGTTTTTACATTAAGGGGGCATCAAATTTTTTGAGGTGTCGAAGTGGGGCATGGAGCAAAAAAGGTTAAAAACCACTGACCTACCCTGATGCCAGAACCTGGAGTACCCGTGAATCTGTAGTCCAGAAAATGTCGTAACCATGTTCCCATAGACTCCACCATCATAGGGTAGTCACTGTTGCCACTAGTGATGCTCAAGGGGAGAAGCCTATTGGGTAAGGAATGAATCTATTATGGGTACCAATAGATAGAGGAGCCTAAGTCTGGACACCTGACAAGCAGTAGTGCCATGACTTCCAATAGGAGCCAATGATGACAAGGAAGAATGCAAATGGGTGACATCAATCCATGATTCCAACACCTCTGGAATGCCTGAAAACATCAAGGGACGAAGAGAAGGAGCTTCATGTAACTCACTGAGGGCAGCAACAAGTAGATGAACTCCCTCCAACAAGGCATCTCTACCCAATGAGTCCCAACAACATAAAAGCCAGGAAACCAAAAATAGAACAGAAGGTAAAAATCATCAAAGGACTCAATTCATCATCAAGTTGATGTGGGGATCTTTGAGAGGCTTCTGACAAAATTTGGTTGGAAGATAAATATCTCAGAACTGTTGTGAAGGTCAGACAAATCTTAGAAAATGTTGATCTCTTCAAAGTGATCACAGGCTCTATTGTGGAACCCCACATTCCTAAAAGTGGATCAAGTTTTTGGGAATCTAAATATACACCCTCCTGGTGCTGATAAGCCATTGCATGCTGTTCTGACAAATGTGGGGGACAAGGCATAGCTATCCCTTCACGTAACTGAGTGGTAAACCTTCCTGAAAGAATAGCAATATCAGGAGGAGGAGGAAAAATTAAGCATCTGCCCTCAGACCTTTCTGCCATCAAGGAAGAAGTAGATTCAAAAGCAACCAGGAGAAAGCCTCAGAACCTCAAAAACCCAACTGACTAACTGAAGAAAGGGAGCAGGAGGTGGCTGATCCAAACTGGTCTCATGAAAAGCCAACCTAGTAAATGAAGGCACCGGAAAAAGAGGGTCTAAATTCTCCCCAAAAAATCCTGTATCATCAGCAAAAGCAGCCTCAGAACCTCCCAGACCAAATACGTGTCTCCATCTTCCAACGAATCAGATCATGGACAGCCTCAACTGAAAGTGACCCCCCCCCAAACTGTTGAGAGTAAAAGGTTTGATTGGGGAGTGCTGGAAGCAGCAACTCAGGAATTCATGTCTGAAAATGGTGTGTAAAAACCAAAGGAGTTTTGTTAAAATATCATTGAACAGAAATCAACTTAGGTGACATGAAAATTGCACCCAAGGACATTCACAGCACTTCTTTAGAGAAACTCGTGTCTGAACACTTTGTCGAGAAAAAGCGATAACATTATCTGAATGAGGTGCTTATATACAGTATCAGGATAGAGGGCACATTGACGTAGGTGGAGAATATCACGAGAGAAATATCACCAAGGGCAATTGAGTGAGGCATAAAAGACTGAGGCAAGCGAGAAAAAATCAGACCAATGCTTAGATGGACAAAGGAAGAAACCCTAGAGCTCGAGTAGTAGCTATAAGTGTCAGCAAAAGTAAGTATGTTTTGAAATAAAGATGTTTTAAAATTTGTGCATTCATTTTGAATACTAATTTAAGTATCTCAGAATACAATCTACATAAGAGCAGTGGAAAGTTAGGAAAAAAATAATAGTAAACCTTTAATAATCTTTGTGTCCTATCAAAAAGAAACTGTCTTAACATATCTGGTTTTATAGAATAATGAGGCTAATGTACTCCTATAACAAGACAAAAAATAAATTAAAAACTATTTATATATATTCTTAAAGCAATCAAATACACAAAAAAGTTAAAAAAACATTACAATGTATTGAAAAAATATTATTAACACCTTTATTGTTTAGTGCTACAGGAAATTTTTATTATGTTTTGAAACCTATATAAAGCAATTTAGCATTAAGAATTCTTGAATATAATGTATAATTTTGTGCAATTAACAAAGATAAAATATTTGTACAGATAAGTAAAGATACCTATCAATTCAATGTATGTAGTTAAAAAATGAAAACTGTACTCTAACCAACTAGTCCTGTGCTCTTTGAACGAAGCTCCCAGATGGCATTACTAGCCCTCCGGGCAACACCTTCATAAACCGGATCACGCAGAAGACGACTCAGCATTCCAAATTCAAGAAGCAAAGATCCTGCACCAGCTGTGCAAGTGTGGGTGGATGTTTCCTTTGGCACCCCATGACGAAGATTTACCTAATGCAGGATATTCACATACTAGTTTTTGTCACAATATTACACCCTTGAAAAAGGGAATTAGCAATTAATGTAATAATGCAAATTCATTCTAAATTTTAATGTGTGTGATTAAAAATAGTACATGATATAAAGTTAAAAAAAAAATAATTACACAGCTTTTTCCAAATCATCACACAATCTAGTTTCTGTTACACAATGTTCTGTCATCATCAGTTTAAAAAAAACTGCTTGTGTATCTATTTCTCTCTCAATACTATTATTGGTTACTATATAAAAATAAACACTAATGAACTTTGTATTGGTAAAATCAACAAAGGATTTTTGTGCCAAAAACATATGGCAGGTGTCTGTGAACTGGATTTTAACCAGTTGTGACTATATATTGGAGTAACTTCACACTTTTATACCAGAAACTATCTTTCACTTTACTAATTACTTTAAATATTTTTATATTACTTTTAAAACTCTGCAAGCTAATATATTCTGATAAGCAATGTATATTTTCTAGTATCTTGAAAGGTTTTCTGGATGTCCAAACATTTTTCATTGGTTCCCGATACAAATCTGAACTATTAAATGTTAATTTTGAAATCTAGAAGTCCTGAATGAGAAAATATTACTTGTTCCATCACTGTCTATACAAATATAAGCTACTTTTACTCATTGCAAAAGCTCACTACTTACAGATCAATAATGTTTGCCTTCTTGATTAAATATAATTTGATTGTTGTGATAAGAGCTGTAATGTATAATGGAAGCTACAGTCATTCAGTTTTCAAAGAGCATTCAATAATTCTTTTAAGGAAAAATCTTTACTTAATATTTAAATTTAAGTTTGGGATTTTAAATTTGTGTGTGTGTGTGTGTGTGTGTGTGTGTGTGTACTGTAGTCTTTATTATGACCCAGTATATTTGATAACCTTCAATTGTAAACAAAATATCTCATTAACTAGCAACTGCCTATACAAAGACAGTTAGTGGCTCTAATTGTAAGGCTTGTCTGAAGGTATGAACTGGCTTAGTGAAGTCTGTAGTGTTAAAGTCATTAGCTACCTTCTAAATATTTTAACCTAGAAACACTTCATTTAAAACTTAGACTAGAGCTTTCATTAGCTTAATGAGATCTGTGACTACACTGAGGGAAAAGAGGACATGTTAATTTAATAAAATATTGAAATAATATTTCTAATAAATCTCATCAACAAAAAGAAATCACATAAGAATATTCTAATCACCAAAAACCCTGAGAGATAAAAACACCATTAAGCTGTGTTTGAACAATACAGTTACTCACCCGTGGATAAGGAATTCCTGTAGTTGAATTTTCAAAAGCCATGAGAAGACGACTGGCCAAGTCATGAGCAAGCGATAGTAATTCTCCTTTGTACCAAGAAGGCTTGAGATCTCCAAAAGGTTTCCGATGATCAATTATAATAAAATGAGCAGATAATAAGGCACCTAATATCCTGGAATATAACACATTTTTCTCTTAGTACATTATCCTGCACAAATAGAATGAATGGACATAATTTTAGCTCAAAAGCACCAAATTTTGAAAATGTAGTGTTTCCAGACTGTTTCAGAATATGAGAAAAAAAAAATCAAAGATAATGACCTCACAGAGAAACATTCAGGTTTCTAGTTCCAATGGTTCTCAAGATATACGGGATCACAGTTTAACTTTTTAACCCTCTTGCCCCACGTATCCTTTACTGAGCATGACACAAGGTATTAGTGTCTTCCATTCAAAATTTTATTAAACTACTTTTTGTTTATGTTATACCAAATAGTATAACGTAAAATCTTAGCAAATAATCTGTATTTTAATAGTATATAAGTTTTAAGTTCTTAATTTTATAATGCAATATTTAAAAAAATCCTGAATTTCCACTATGACTCATTTTCTCTAGGTATCTTCTCATCTTTATTTTACCACCCCCTCCCAGAAACTACGAAATTAAACGTAAGTTATAAAATCATTGCTCAGACAAACCATAATTTTTATAGCCTTCAATTTTGTTTTGTCACAGAACTATCAAATAGAAAATCAGACTCCTCCTGCCACACCCACCTGTCACATCCTCTTTCAGGATTTGTTAATATTTCTCTTTTACATTTAATTATATATTACCTATAACCAATAGAAAGTAAAGGTTTTCATATGTCAAATAATGCATTTTATAACTTTGTGTTCTGAACAGAATATCATTAATTTCACTCAGAGTACAAGATTCATTTCTGTGGGAATGTTAATAACTAGCTTGGATGAATTTGTAATTGCTCTTATCACATAGTTAGAAAGCCAGAAAATGTTTGAGAGTTTGGGGAAATTGTTTACTTTTTGCACATTATTATTCTGTGTTCTTTGGTTCATTATTTAATTAAATAAAAAGTATTTAGTACATTACTACTATCAGTATAAAAAAGTAGGGTTAATTTTCATCAACAATTGACAGGAAGAAAAAAGAAGACTGGTTAAGTACTTTATTTTTTATTTTTCGTGGTTATTCTTTATTTATTATAATAAAAGTAATTAAAATATAAAAAATTGGGATCTTTTAGGTTAGTTAAGATTAAATTAGTTAAAATAAATAGTAGCTTGTGAGTAATGTAATTCGATAATGTAACATGAGCTGTTCCCCAATTGATTTACAACTTATAATGGCACGAATAGTAGTTAGATACAGTTCAAAGGGCAATAAAACAATAAAATTTAATTATAAGTAGATGTATACTGTTACGAGTTTAAAGCTACTTAGGATAAACGATTGTAATTTCACGCTACATTTGAAGTCATTCTAGAAAGAAAAGGAGAGTAATTTAGATTTATTTCAATTTTTTTGGGTGGTTATGAGGTCGGTCAAATTGACCAAACTTGTATAGAGTTAGGGCAGAGAAAATAACAGATAAAATATAAAGTTTTACTAAAAGCAAACACTTGAAATGTATTTAGGAGATTGTAGAGATTACACAAATGAAATTTGAGATTTTGAGAAGAAGAAAAGTATTTTTAATCTTAACATTAAAATCACTTTGCACACGGACTATTCAAAACAAATACTCAATATATTCAAGGACAAATCTTTTTTTTTAGTTTATTAAAAATACTTCACTAAAAACATGATTTTTTGTATGTGAATGTTTACTGAAAAACTGCTAAATTTCCACTATATCAAAAGTTAGTAGTATCAAATCAATAAAGACTCTCTACAAGTACAAAAAGGTCATGTGGTCAGTCAAATTGCCTGAGCCTGTGTGCATAGAGTTAACTGGATATGAGATTGAGTTAATACCTGCTAACTTCTAAAGGACTTATACATTTACTTGTGATTTAGGTGACTGAAACATCTGACAAAACAGTGATCATTGAGGCTAGAAGCAAGAACTTGTTAATTTACAAATCTTTCTATGGGGGTCACTATCCATGAGTTGTTCTTCAGTTTTGTAAAAGTCAAGCCACTATTCTTGGCACACTAACTTTAATTATCCATATACACAATTTGTAAAATAATCAAAGGAAAATTGTAATATTTATATATATAACAACGCAAAAATACAACACTTATGCAAATTAGGCATCAAGTGATTTGAAATACAGATCACTTGATCATTAAGTATATGCTATATGTCATTTTCTCACACAATCTTGTTTTATTTTGACTGAAATAATTACAGAGCTTATGGTGCTCCAAATTATTCATGACCCACAGCTGGACCTAAATGAAGACATTTAACCAGATTAATAGAACCTTCTTAACCAGAAAAGGTTGTCTTGAAATGGTTGCAAGATTTACAAATATCAATATCAACAGCAGATCCTGGAATCACTTTCAAACCAATTGTAACACTTATTTGATACCTTGTCAGACACAAGCAGATAGATGGCCATTATCTGTTGAGTTACACTGCAACTGTAGAGTACCTGCTCCATGACTGAAGAAGATATATGTCATCACAACAGATGGATAAGTACAGACTTCAGATGGCCACTGAAGTGCAATCTGCTACCAATAAAGAAGAAAACAGCTTGCCTGCAATGGTGCGAAGAACTTATCCGGTGGACCAATGTTTCTCTTAAAAATGATTCATACTTCATCTTACAGCCAGATAACAGACTTGTACTAATTTGAAGAAAATCTGGAAACCTGATCCACCACCATTATAAATGGGTTGACAAATTCCTTAAAGAAAAATGAGATTAACTGGCTGTAGGATCTTCCATGCTCCCCAGATTTCAATCCTAAAAACATGGTATAGGATGCTTTTGAGAGACACACTGCATCCCATCAAGTGGCTCCAGATATTAAAAATGCCTTTGGAAACAGATCTTTCAAGTGAGTGGTTCAGCTCAAAACTGAATGAATACTATCAAACTGAACTTATTTTATATTTCTTGCCGATTTATAAAAATACAAGTCATTCTTATCTATGGTTTTAATATGTATTGAAATATACCAAACTTTTTCTTTCTTACTACAAAACCTTTCATATGTACTTATCATTTTAACACCAATTAGAATATCAAAAACAATTTTGTTATAAGATACTTTAATACATTAACTAGTATATATTACAGTTAGCATTATGTATAGGTATATTTTCATAAAGGAACTGCGATTTTTAATTCTTAAATCAATTTAATGATATTAATGTAATTATTCCATACTTCTCAAAAAACTATCTTATATACATGTACATCATACAACATTAGGAACATATATAAGCTATCCCTTTACCTGATATTTGCTTCAAACACCTGAACTGTATTGTCTTTATCAAAGGACACATTTTCAACAACCAGCCTGACAGCATTTTTAAACTCACTGGAATTTCCCATTACCTAAACGTATAAATAAGAAAATACACTGTTGTTCTTGGAATCTGATCCATGCAAAGTAAAATATTGAAATAATTTATCACTCGCATCAAACTATTTTTCAAATAACACGTCAGATCTTTCCTAACGATGAATAAATACAATCTTCAAAATTATTTTACTGGATGCCTTTAACTAGACAATTTGACAGAATGAACAAGCTTTTCTAAATAGATAAATTGAAGGAAAGTCACATTTTAGTAATATATTTCTAATAGGAAACTAAAAGACAAATGTATTTTTAATAACCTGGACAAATAGAAATAGCCTATCATACATGCACATGAATAAATTATTTAAACCTTGAATAAATACTTCATTACATTGTCAGGTTTTTCACTTTATAGTTTTCCTTACATTTAGAACAGAACTATAAAAAATAATGAAAACTTAAATTAAATACTAATATTTAATAATTTATAAGACACTCATATAAAATATATAGTGAAATGTAAAATTACATTTAATACACTAAAAACTATTTCAAGTATCCATTTAGTGAACATAATAATTTACCTATACTTAAAATGTATTTCCGATTGGTACTTACCTCCTCTCACAGATAGTTATTCTTGTTAAGTGCTTCCCTCTATATGCAAAGAGTTTTTTGCATGCCACAAGCCTTGAGCTCCCACATACCCTAAGATCAACGTGGTTCAACTGCATCTCACATGAAAATCATCATGCAACAACCCTCCACCATTAGGAGGGCAAAACACCCTTTTGACGTGTGTGATTCCCCCTATTCGATTCTTCCAAACTATCACTTTGAGTTTTGGCAGAAAATGGAAGCACCAGTTTTTAGTGGGGAGGAATGGTGGGAAGTTTGAGAGAAGGTATTGAAAATACATTTTCAGTATAGGAAAATTATAACTTCTGATACAGTACCTTACCTCTTCTCACAGATATAGCTAGAATCCCACATTGAATAGGTGGAGGGACCGGAGCAAGGGAAAGAAAGAAGCATCCTTCGAAAGTGTTCAATGAGCACCTGAAAAGTGAAGATCCTGGTACCACATCTGTACCAGGTATACTCTACGCACAGTGTGGAAAAAGGTGTTGCATACATGGGCAGAAAATTACCAGAGCACATCCAAATCGATCCAGATAAAGGAGAACTTATGTGGAATAGTACAGATTGTGGGAGACATCGATGGCAAATATATCAGACCAATGACACCCACAGACTGATAGGAGAAGGAAGTAGGGTAGGTCTGAAGGGACAAGTGAATCAAAGAATAGGAGGACAAAGGTTCAAATGGAGGTAAAGTAAGGGAGTGAAAAACCACATTAACATCCTAATCCAGAAGAAATGCTCAATGAGTAATCTATTAATCTAGAAGGAATGTAACAACATGGAGAGAATAGGGTAGATAAACACAAGATGGTACAGGGAAAAATGGAGAGTGTGAGATAAGGCTGCTTAATATCCAGTGATGGACAAGACCAAAGGCCCAGGATCAAACAGCCAAATGAAGAAATTGGTAACAAGAAAAATGGTGGGTGAAGAAGAAGAAAAACCCTGACATAACAACTGACAGTGGAATACGTTCCAAAGACACTAATAAACCATCATTGAGGAAGGGTGAATGGAACAAGCCAAAAAAGGAAATGATCTGCAAAGACAATCCAGATCACCTCCTCAAGGACCTGATAAATGTCAGGCATGAAGACAAAGAGTTGACAAAGAAGGGATGAAGTGAAAACTGAGGGGCAGTACAGAATTGAAGTAGTCAAGGAAACCAGAGTTGTGCTGGCAAGTAAGAAGCAGTCAGAAGAACCTCCTGCTGATCAACCCACGCCCCAACCATATAGGGAAGCATCAGTGAAGAGATGCAAGTCCAGGCAATGAGGAGGCAGCAGTATGCCCAATGATATATGGGACTTGTTCAGCCACCAATACAGATTGTCGACAATAGAAGGAGGAAGGGAAATGGGAAAATCCAAGGGATTCTGAAAAATATTCCATTGGTCATGCAGAGTCCACTGAAGAGACAACACATGTGCCCAATCCAAGGGGATAAGTGCTTTCATAGAAGCCCACATCCCCAAAAGGGACAGAATTTCACAAGCAGTAATAGAGGGAGCAGCAAGAGCATGTAGAACTGAAAGCTCCATCAAATAGAGTCAATGAGGATAGGAATAGGCCCAACTGAGGTGGGAGTTGAAAAAGACACCAAGAAGACAAGAGAATGGGTAGGAGACAGGAAAAACTTCTCCAATTTGATAATCCAAACCACTCAAGAAGCTTCTGACAGACGGAGACAGGCATGATGTGAAAACTCAATTTCAGAATGAACTAACAGAAGCCATTCATTCATGTAATGGTGTAAGCACAACCCCTGAGCACGCATAAGACAGAGAAAAGTCTGGAATACAGAGCAGAAGCAAGCCCAAAGATTAAGGCACAAAACAGGTGCACAACCCCATGAAGGACAAACCGAAGACAGCATCTGCACTAATGAGAAATAGGAATGTGCAGATAGGCATACGATATGTCAACCTTGGTCATCCACAACCCTGGAGAGAACAACCCACCTTAGTGTGAGAAAGGACTCCACTGTAAAATGGGGAAGCTCCAGATATTGATTGAGGTGGGACAGATCAATCACAGAATGCCAGTCCCTGGTTTTCTTGAGTACCACAAACAGTTTGGAATAAAAGCCTGGAAAAGGATGACTAACAGGCTCCATAGCTCTCCGTGATAGAAGGGACAGTACCACCTCTAACAGACATTGAGTGGTAATAGGATCCTGAGGTAATGGAAATGATATGGCTATGGGAGACAATGGGGGTGAGGAAAAGACCTGAAAAACCCCATGAGCAGTAGTGAATTCCGATCATATGTGAACAAAATCGGTCAAATGAGTCCCACTGGCCCGGAACCCACAGGATAGTCACTGGTACTGCTGGAAATGGTGAGACCTGTGTTGATAAGAACGACGAATGGTGGAACCCCCAGTGAGAGGAACAGGTAAAGGAAGGGAAGGTGTTGGATGTGGAACAGGAACAGGGAATAGCAAGGGCTCAGGTTGAAACAAATGAGGAAACAAGGACAAAAGGGTCGAATGTTGCCTTACTGATTCCACATGTGATACCAAAGTGTCAGTAATATTCCCAAAAATGAACAGTTGGAAAAAAGGAGCCATCCACAAGTCCCTAAGGTAAAAGGATAGTAAACGAACCTGGGACAAGACAATGTCTCTCCCCAGAAGGTCCCAGTAGAAAGAAATTGCATTTAAAGAGAAAGCCAAGGAGGACAATAGTGTTAACTTAGAAGTAATGAGGAAGAAGGTATCCCCATGAAAATCCTTCAGGAGATAGGTGGAGTGCTTCAGAAAGGAGGTGTATTGTGGACAAGTACCATAGGAGAGTCGCAAGGGTAAGACGAAGGTGGTCAATTAGCCCTGGGATAAATGGACAAGACAGTCAAGGACAGCCCCCCTTACTGGCAATAGTGAGTCTAACTGCTGAGAATTAAGAAATAGGTAATTTGCCTGATGGTAAGCCAAGGCAAAATGATCTGTGGCCAGTGGATGGCAAAGTATGTTTGCCCCAGAAAAGAATTTGCTCAGCATGAGCCCCTACATCAGGAGAAGGATAGAAAAACAAAATACTGGAAGGAAGGGTTATCATGTAATAAGGAAGGAACTGGATTGTAAGAAATTGGGGAAATGGAGAAAATGGAACAAACCTGAGAAACCATATCATAAAATTGCTGAATTAGGCCTAGCAGATTCCACAGAAGAGGTGCACGAGGAAAAAGGCCTTTAAAATTCTTGTCACGATCAGGTTCGACTTGTTCAGGAGAAAATCTGGCACTCTTGGGAGAAGAAGGTCGACTCAAATAATGTTCAATCTCCTGATAAATAAAAACTGAAAATTCTTTAGTCGACTTCTCTCTTCCTGAAGCCATATAAGAGGGATTGTTTGGTAGAATGGAATAGAGGGAGTCACATGCGAGAAGCAGTTGAACCACGTTAACGGTGGGGTACATGGTAGCTTAAGGCTTGTGGCACGTGAAACCATTTTTGTATATAGAGGGCAAAACTGAAGAAGAATAACTATCTGTGAAAAGATGTAAGGTTATAGGAAATTATTATGTTGTAACTTGTTATAAGTTTTGTTCTTATTAAAAGGACTCAAAACAATATGCTTAAAACTAGTAGTGACACCTGTTATAAGTTTTACAAAAAAAATTACATGTTTGGTTTTTGTATGTACTGATATTTAGCTACGAAAAAATACATACATTGAATCTTCTAATAAATAAAAAAATTTACAAATATATATTTGCAGCATAGAGATGAAAACCTACTAGTAGCATATGTAAAGATGTTGGTCTGAACTTATACTTTTTACATAGTATCTTATTCCTTAGCTGAAAACCCATAAGTAACACCAGCAAAAAACAAACTGGTACTTTTATGGTGTTAAAGATTAATGAACTTACAAATGATCAACAAAAACAATCTATCATAAAATGTACAAATACCTATTGTATAGGTAAGTAGAGTGTAAATCAAAATATATATACACAATGGGTATGTTTAAAAACATATAAACAAGTGTTAGGTTATACTTTCTGAAACTGTAACTTCTAGATTTCAAGAACTATATACTATTACGTCAGTAAGGTGCTTTCAATGTGAATGCTTTTAATACAATGGTAACATTTATGTTGTTTTTTATTTAATTGTTTCCTTCCTAGATTCTCACTGCACATTTCTGAAAGACTATATTATACAGATTAAAACTAGCAAATATGCAATTCATGATACATTAAAAGGAAATGCTTAGACCAGAACAGTTCCTGACAAATCTTTTAGTAATCTTTTATGTATGGTTAGTTAATGTACTGTTAGGTTAATTTTTGTAAAATTACTTAATAAATGTATAACATAAAAGTTGAATGATATGTACAGATACCGAAGAAGTATATTTACATCTATTGGAAACTTCATAATTGATTTAGAACTAAGAATTTTTTATTTATTTTCTGAATGAACAGGTTAATTTCAAAAGGTATTATGACAATACAAGGTAACAAAAATATAGTGTGTGGATCAATAACACTATAAATCATATAAGAAAACATTAATAAGACACCATAATATTTTTATGTATTATTGCTCTTTAAATACATACATCATATGTATACAAAGAACACTTACTAACACAAATGTATGTATACATTATTTTTCGTTATACAGGCTACTTTTCTTTGATAATTAATATCCTGAAAAAGGTTTATTGTCACTGACATTTTTTACCTGTTCTTTTTTTTAATATATTAATATATCCATATTTATTATAACACCTTAAAATGTACTGAACATATTAATGTTATTATTTTTTAAGAAACATTATCGTAAGTGAAAAAGCCAATAAGTAAAAAGAAATGCCAACACTAGGGCTTGAACCTAGAACATTTGGCTAACAGGGCCAATACTCTATCCACTTTGGCTATCCAAGATAACAAGCTGTCCCTGTCTCAGTCCACTCATAAGGCTTTTTAACTACGAGTATGAAACTTCATGCTAATTTATGTTCTTGTGGTCAAGGAATTAGTGGGTTGATTTACCACCACCTAACTAAATAATAGGGGTATAACTAGTATCACATTTATATATTCCTTTATTACTACTATATGAAGTTCATATTATGAATCATTAAAAGTACACTTCTAAGAAACATTACTGTAAGCGAAAAAGCTGATAAGTAAAAGAAATTCTGGAACTATAGCTTGAACGTAGGACCTTTGGCTAACAGGGACAATGCTCTATCCAACTTGGCTATCCAAGAGTACAAGCTGTCCTTGTCCCTCCTACGCTCATAAGGCTTTTTTAACTATGAGTATGAAGCTTTATAATACCTTGTGTTGTGGTCAGGCAATTAGTGGGTTGACATACCACTATATTGATGTTATTGTATATCAGTCTTACTTGGATTTATGCAAATTTCATTTCATTTCGAATCTAACTTCATTTTTGATAATAACTATGAAAATTTAATTTGAGTCTTAAGTTGAATCTCAAGTGATTGCATACATATGTGTTCTTACTGGCTAATAACTGCATCTTTAAACTTTTCTCACTCTCACATTTGTATGTCAAATTAAAAAGTCAAGCATTTTCAAGAATACAGAAACAAAGAACTTCCAATCTTTCTTCATTTAAAATTATTTGTGTTTAAAAAGTAATACTAACCACAGCACCTTTGGCCAAATGATACACAGCAATGACAAAGTACTTGTAACAAAACTGAATGTAAAGTAAAAAAAAAAGAGTAAAAACCTGACCATTATTAATTGACAAACATTAATAAAGTTTTTCTTTATTGTTCCATGAAATTCTCTCGGTGATTTCACCAAGTCTCCTCCACTGACTAAGAATTTATTGGGCAGTTTACAAAACCAGTGAAACTCTTGTCATCAAATGCATTAATCATACTGAGCTGAAGATGCATGAAAAACATCATGCTTTATATTCTCTATGTGAATATACAACTTACAGCCAAGGTGCTCAAAGCATCAATTAAAGTCAAACTGTAGTCACCCAGGACATCATTGATGTTAATATTGGACCTGTGAAAACAAGAATAGAAATTTAGAAATGTCTTGTTGCATCTATGTCTTAGAAAGAGAAAACCCAAGGTGAAGTAAACATTCTCACTAGAATTATATTCTTATTTTGTTCTTAATAATAAGTTTCCAAATCCAAGTGCCAAGAAAGAAAGAAAATACAAAAATTCATCTATTACTACTATGTTTACTAAGTAAAATTGACAAATTTCAAAAACAGTCATCTGAAATGCACAAACAGTTATGGTGTCAGCTTGAAGTGATGATTATCATTCATTATTGTTATCACAAAAATGCAACTATGCAAATAGATAATTGATCTTGAAATGTCTCTTACTCACTTACTTTGAGCCTTACACAAACACACACACACTCTTACAACCTAATATAGAAGGAACATAGTTAAAACAAATGTATTTTCTTTACAGCTTCACAGTCTGTTGAATACCATAAATTGTTTTGATACATTACCAACTAAAACAAGTCCAGACAAATTAAATCACACAGTTCAGTTGCTGTTACTAATAATGATTCTGGACTGATTACAAGAATGAGAAGGAAGGAAGCGTATAACTCAGCAATTAATGTCACCATATAACACTACAAATGTACTCTTTTTCTACAAAAGTTCATTGGGAAAATTATAAACAGCATTAATAACAAAATATGATTAATGAGGAAATCAATAACATATCAGTCCTATGGCACTTCATCAACTTCCATGTACTTGTATCAGTACCTTGGAAGTTTTTATTAAGTGTTAGAAATTTTGTATTCGAGAAAATGATAATTAGGACCCTGAATTTCTTTTAAAGGATGACAATGATTTGACAACTAAATTCATAAGATTTTTAGCAAAAGCTTTTAGCTTAGCAATGTAATTTTCACCATTTTTTCTAAAAGCTAGGTAATGATTATTTTAGATCTTTGACTTTTTGAGTAAACAGGTAACACCACTGTGATCCACTTACCAAAAACACTAAAGAATATTTTTAACTCTTCAAACTAAGCAACTAAGAACACTAATGGTATCACACTGCTTCACAGAAACATTTCTAAGAGTATGAAAAATTATAATCAGCTTTTGATCAACGTTTTGGATATTTTCACCTGTTATTTCATTTTTATTTTTTGCCATAAATGAAACAAATGTAATTTGACCAAATAAAATGATATTTGTTTAATACTTTTTACTTCAAGAATTTAGGCCCCCAGAATGTACAAGAACTCTCTTATATTAGTATAAGCATTTTTTTTATTGTGTATACATTAAAAGGAAATTCAAGAAGTTGTTACAACAATTTTTTCATTCACAAAAAGTAAACATATAAATCTGAAAAACCCAAACAATTTTTTGCAATTTCCATATTACAACTTATTTCGTCAGCATTTTAAGATTTCTAATTAATTTTAGTTCGTCTTGAGAAAATACCATGTTGGCAAACCCTTTATGGTAGAGACATCAGCGGGTTCATGTAAAAGGAACAGATCATTAACTCAGCAACTAAGAAAAACATCTCAAAAAGCCAGAAATCACAATCATCATGTGTGTGTGAGCATGAAATGCTTGTCAACTGAGAGGCCTGAGGGTGCTTATGTTTTACTATAAAGACACACAAACATTATAATCCAAGACACTATTACTATACTAAAACATGTTCAATAAACTCTAATAAATCAGTAAATTTCTATGTCAGTGGCTTAAGATACTTAAAATGCCACATGATCATTTTTAACTGGAAAAATCATGCATTTAAAAACAGTTATATATATATATATATATATATATATATATATAT
>NW_013665820.1:0-3817 GCF_000517525.1 Limulus polyphemus | reverse complement strand
ATATATATATATATATATATATATATATATATATGGGCAATTTTTTTCATGGTATATATACATATACAGGGCTAGCTCTCCAAGCACTTACTATAAAGGTACTTTTTAACAGCTCAAACTACTACATTCTTCCCCTTTCATAAACAAGGCCCATCTTTGCCCATAACTTCAAGGTCATGGGATGGCCATTACTTAGTCCCCAATGTCGACTTAACATCCTAAAACACCTCTATTTTTGCCCTTTTTGACTAGTTTTTTACAAGTTCCCTTTCTGGCAAGTAAATTACCTATGAATTAAAAAATTTTGCAAATGAATCGTTGTTGTTACAGTAAAAATTAAAATACAAATTATTTTTAGTAGGCTTTTTAATAAACAAAACAACAACATTCAAGAATATTAGCAACCTTCATTTGCAGTTTATTTCTTAAAAAACTGATCAAGTGTTCCTTGCTTGAACATTATGAGGTTGGTCCCAGGGACCGAGCCCGCGTTGAAAGACTTAATGACGCATCGCGTTATATCCAAATTCGCATAAAATTGGGGTTTCACTGTATATATATATATATTTGTTTTTTTTTCTTGCCTCAGATTTTAACCCAAGAACTTACATGCCAGGGAAATATCTACTGAGCTAAAGGGTTGATCCCTAGCACTTGTTAGTAAAGCACTATTAGCAACACAACCTACTACTTATATGATTTTTAACATTATATTCATGTTCCCAATACATCTTCTTAGATCAGCTCTTGGGCTATTGTATACAGGACTACTAGTTCATAAGAATAGAAAAAACATAAGGAGACAGAAGCCCGTTAAGCATATCAAAATCACTCTTCAATCACAAGTAAAAATAGAAAATAGTCATTCTCAACTATATATATCCCACAAAATTTTCCAGAAATATAAAACATGCATATCAAAACCACATACCACATTAACAGACAAACCATTTCACAAGTCAAGATGTATAACTCACACTTTAATAAAAAAAAAGTATTTCAAATAATAAGCCTGAACCTAGACTTCCAAAACTCAAATTCATTACCAGTACTACTAAAATAAATGTAACAATATAAGAATAACTTTTAGAAAATTATGTTAAATTGAAGACTAATTATTTGATTGTCAAATTTAATATGTTCTCTTAAAGAACCATTAAAAATTTACATAAAATACCAAGTATCATAAAAGTTTCTCAATTTTGTTTATAAGAAAATTTAAAAATCCACATTTCCAGTAAGTAACCCATCACTTCAATCACCATGAAATGGAATAAAATATTATTACGTTTCTGGCACTCGCATTTATTTATGACAGTTTTTAATTCATATAGTACTGTGTATATGAAGTACTCCAACTTTGTAGTACATTACTGGAAATGAATGACCATACAGTGACTAAAATACTAAAAAACTGTAATGATACATATAAAATACAACATTGTACTGTTATGAAGCAGGAAAAAATAGTTTCCATCTTCCACCATAATTAGTAATCAAAATAAATAACTTTTATTTTTTTTTGTAAACACAGAATACATGTATCTAAGTAACTCATATTCTTCTCATAATTGCAATTTTTTTTTAATACCAAGAAAGGTAATACACATTATAAGACCAAAATAAACTTATTCTATCCTTTTCTAAAAATCTTTGAGAAAATAAAAAAGGAAATTAAGTCCAAGATAACTGATTCTTCATTGTGTATCAATAAGAAGTGTTTAGATCAAATAAGAGATTCACGAGGGAAAAAAGTGCATAATGGAAGTAAATATTTAACATGTTTAACTGATACTAGTTAAATTATTTATAATATCATAAAATATCTCTCACTTGACTGAATTCCATGCAAAAAGTTTAGGTTTGTACGAGTTTCCTTCCTGCAGTCTTACATGACTGATGATGTTACCACTTTCTACATGTAACATTGTAAGATATGTTTGTTTGCCCAAAATATGATCTTTCAAATAAGATTTTTTGCCTGATTTGTAATGACATCAGTCAGATTTTTTATTCATGAATGTCTATATCTACAGCAAATATTGCAAAAACCTTATAATGACAGTAAATATCTTTGTCTGTAAAAACCAGTATTATGCACTACCCCTTCCATGAGAGTCTTAGTTAGTTGTAACTTGTAGTAATTATGTTTTTGCATAAAACAGCAGGAAAAATAAGATACAAACTGTAACAAGATACTGACAAAGAAATTACATATGCTTTTACTAAACTGAAAACATACTACAAAACTAAAAATGTTTATCAGAAGAAATAATTTAGGGGTTTTGTTATTTTGAAGGTTTAAAATCACAGCTGTTCAAATACACACATTTATATATCTACATATGCACAATTATGAGAGAGGGATCATAATACTTACGGATCGTCATAATCTGGTCCACGACCATTACAGTATATGGGATTAAGTTCATCTTTGGGAAAAGCATATTTCATGTAACTGTCATATGCAAACTGGAACATAAGTTTTGCTTCATTCAGCATTTCTAAACGCATCTCCTCTGTGAAAGCCCCATACTTTTTGTCATATACTCCTGGTTTATAATAGAAAAGATCATAAACATTCCAACTGGACTTAGTATTATTATCAATATTAGTAACGTTGTTACTGTTAGCAGAGCGGCAAGTTGATATCTGTCCTGAAGTTAAGCCTGACAGTATTACTATTAGCAGCATCAACAGTATGTCCGCTTGTCTGGCAGATAATTCTAAATAATACTTTTCCATTTCTAATCATCATTTCCCGAGAAATGAAAAAAGTGAAACTATTGGTCTCTATTCCAACCTATTAACTGTTACTTATATAACCGAGCAATATGGCAATAAGTGGAAGAACTTGAAAAGCGGAAATAAAACGTCGTGGTGTTTAATTTTATGTTACGAATTTTAATCATCCTAAGTTACACTTATGTCGTATTTATGTCACAAGCTCAAATTCCAACGCCGTATTACTACGATACCTCTTCCTACCACCGTAGGAGTGGCATAGACTGTGTTTACGTGTCATTGAACAAACGGTCTGTTGGTTATCAATGCGCCACCAGCTGGTTGTACGAATATAAAGAGGAATAAAACACGTGGGAGTATTTACTTAGCTACGAAATGGTTGCAATTAACTATATATAATAATAATTTCAGAAGAGAAGTTTCATCTTTTATATATCTATGAGTTGAAAAATTATTGCAACCATCCTGTTTGACGAAGCATATATTTTGAAAATATTATTAAGTCATCATACACGAAACTCAGCTTGCTCAGCTGTAAGCCTGAGAACTTGTAATACTAAATTTTGAGGATCGATCATCGTGGTGGGCACAGCATAGTTAACCCATTTTGCAGGCTTGCGCTTAACAACAGACAAACAGCACCTCACTGTGTTTTTAACTGTAAACTTAGTTAAAATATCTTTCTCCTTAAACATGGTGACTCCGTTCTTACTAGAGGGTAGTTAGGAGCATTTTGGTAAATGCATTATATTTATATTTCATTGAAACAACCTTTGAAAAAGTAAGAAAACATATCAAATTTATTGAAAGGATGTTCGCTCTTTTGTTTTTGATGTTCAGAAGTTGTTAGAATGGTGTGTAAAATTTTTTCAATGGGCAAATGATTATTTCTCTACCTCTTTTTTACTCGTTCATGTACACTGATAGCTTGAACGCTTTGTAAAATAAATTTTTGGCTCTAGCCTAGCGAAGCCCTTAGTTTCAGAGAAATCTGATGAAGTTCACGATCGTACATATTGTTACGTCTCCGTTTGTTAATTAACTTTCCGTAACTTCGTTCCGACGAAACTTT
>NW_013665819.1:848944-852710 GCF_000517525.1 Limulus polyphemus | reverse complement strand
ATACGGGATAGTTCTAGAAACGTGGCGTCACTGTAGTCATGTGATCTCGATGACGCAACAATATGAAATATCTTAATCATTTTAGGTAATGCAAAGTTTAACTAAAAACTGCACGATTTTTGAACAATTATTGCTCTCATCAACACAAGTAGGTTGATAAAAGAAAATGTTATCTCATGAATATGTCATTGCAAACGATCGTGTGAGGTTTTCCAGAATTATATTACATTCTTTCTAAAAGAAGTGAAAATTCTATACTATACTATTGATTATTATTATTCATCTAAATTTTACATTAATACAATATTTTGGGGGTAAAATAGCTCCAATATTTTATAAAGTCAAGATATCATTATAAGCTATACTTCAATGTTATAATTTAATTGTTTACCATAGAGAGCTGCTAACCATCGTGTAATAATCAATAAGCTTTGTGTAATATTTAGAAAAGATGGTACATTATCTATAAATACAACTTAAGTAATCCCTTTATGAAATTAATGAGAATTCAGTGAGTATTCAATGGGTGTTTCAGTTCAGTGTTAGACATTGATAGTTATTGCATCTATTCTGTTATTCAGTTACCCGATGTTTATTTATTGATCAAACTAAGTAATTTAGCCATAAGTACCATTAGCGAGGAATTTATGTTGGAACTTTTTTTTGTGTGTGAAATTAGACCTACTACTTGTGTCAAAATGAACGTAGCCTGTCGAAAAAGTAGTAGAAGAAATATATTAATTCGCTATCATTACGAAAATTGGCCTTCAACAAATAATTCAAAAGAACCCGCCCAACTTTAGAACTCGTTACAACTATATAATGTTGTAAGCGAAGTTATTCTTACGTCTCTGGTCGTTTGTTAATTTCCCGTAAAAATTCTTTCCGAAGAAGTTCAGAGATACAAGTTCTTTTTTAAATAAAACTAGTTTATTCTTTCTCAATACAACTTTGCAATACATTTAATTTCCACAGTCACTTTAACTTAAACACACGCTATAATTCACAACGATTCACGCACTTTACTTTCGACTTGACTCGATTATCTGTCTCTATATCTCCCTGTCTGCTATTATCTATCTCTCGCTGGCTTTATTTGCCGGGTTTATATACTAAAAAAGAGGGCGCCTGGCAAACACTCGGACATTCGCGGGGTTCCTTGATAAGTCATGATCCTTCTAGAAACTCCAGCGCGCATGCGCCCAGCGTCGCTTGACTTCCGCTGTCGTAACACTGCTCCTTCCTAAGTATTGTTCATCCCGAACAATAGCCACTTACATTAAACCAATATATAATTAACAATAACTTGATTAAATGTACAGAATTTACAAACACAAAATTAAAAAACAACAAAGTCTCTTAATTATACGGGACGTATCTTCTTCCGTACTGGTCTCTGTCTCATTGGCTTCTGCTTCACGTGTGGTTCATCTGCTCCATCAGGAAATGTCTTATTATTGGTAATAGCCACATCAGTGGTAGTAACTTCATTAACGGCTTCACTGTTTTCCTTCTCAAAACCGGGTAGAGTTTCTTCTTCGACAGTGGCTTTTCAGGTGACACATCTTCAGCAGCGTCATTTGTTCCATTGTTCACTTTGTTCCAACTGAAATGTCCTGGACCGTGATAATGCCAAAGCCTGTTGCCATGCACCACATTTGGCTTACCTCGTCGACCACATTTTATTCGGAAAGTCACGTCTGAGAGACGATCCACTATGTCATATGGGCCTTCCCATGGAAAAGACAACTTAGGAGACTTCCCTTTGGTCTTCCTGGGATTATACAACCACACTTTGTCACTGGTACAGAGCTGACTTCAGTAGATCTCTCATCATAACATAGCTCCATGGAATCAGCAGACGTTTTCAAGTTTGAATGCACTTGATGATGAATATCATCCATCCTTTCAGATAACACTTTCACGAACTCCGGCACATTTTCAGCCAACTCTTCGTAAGGTGGGCATCCTGTTATCAAGTCCACTGGCAACCGAAGTTCCCGACCAAACATCAACTTTGCTGGAGTGTATCCAGTGGCTTCATGCTCTGCTGTTCTATAGGCCATCAACAGTGGAGGAGTAAGACATCCAAGTCATCTTGACAACTATTACAAAACTTTGCCAATTCCTGTCCCAGTATCCAATTTTACTTTTCTACCATCCCATCAGACTGTGGGTGAAGTGGCGTTGTCCTGGTCTTTCGGATGCCAAACAACTTGCAGCATTCTTGGAACACAGCTTATTCAAAGTTACGGCCTTGATCTGAATGCAGTTCATATGGCATACCAAATCTGAAAAAGAAATCACTAATAGCCGAAGCTCCATTTGTAGCTTCCTGATTTGGTATTGCATATGCCTCAGGCCACTTGGTGAAATAATCCATCACCACACAAATGTACTTGTTTTCAGCACGAGTTCGGGGCAATGGACCACCAATGTCGACGGCTACTCTTTCCATTGGTGCACCAGCTTGATATAACTTCATTGGAGCACGTCCCTTATGCTTGGGTCCCCTGTTATCACAACATGTACTGCAGGTCCTGCACCATTCTTCCACATCTTGCCTCATACCTATCCAATAAAATCTCTGTCGTAGGTGACTCAATGTCTTCTTAACTCCGAGATGTCCTCATGTTAAACTGTCATGAGATTGACACAGCACAATTTCCTCTAACTTTCTCGGTATAACTGTTTGCCAGGTCGTCACTTTCCAATCTGCAGTTTCCTATCTCCGGACAAGAATACCATCCTCAAGCTTCGACTGGTCCCATTGTGCCCAATAGTTCTTTGTCACAGGACTTAAGCTAGACACCTTCTCCCAAGAAGAGCGCAAAACACTTGCTTTTATAAAATCAATTATTGGCTTCAAATCTTGGTCTTTCTTCTGTTCTGCTTTAATATATATACCTGGTTCCACTTCACCATCATCAACTCCTCCAATCACTTTGACTTCAGCTTGATGACACCTGGTTAGCTCAACCTCTTTTTTAACACTTACCGGAATTTGGCCTTTGTTATTTTATCGAAGTTAACTACACTTCCTCGATAGTAAGTAGTCCAACCTAATATGCATTAGTCTTCAATGTCAGCCAAGTATACTTTGTGTCTGTCCTTCACGCCCATGAGCTCAATAGTTACCCACACTAGTCCCCACAACCTTACATAATGTCCTGTCACACCACAGAGCTTCTGTGTGGCTTCTGGTACTCCTTTGTGATCTAGCATGTTGATACTCACAAGGGTTTGCTGAGATGCAGAATCTATGACAAAGTTGCACCTTTTGCCATCCAGCTTTCCTGTCAAGTAGACACTATGTGTACTTGCCATTTTACTCCTAGATGTTGGGACTTTCACAATGGGAGTTGGTGGGCGTCCCTCAACACCAACCACTACTGGTTTCCTCGAGGCTTACTTATTGGTAGTATTCTTCTTACACTGGCTCCTCAGATGTCCTTGCTCTCCACAGTTCCAACAACCTTTCTGGGTAGCAGCCTTTCCTGTCACGGCATCTTCCCTATGTTGAAGTTGCTGGCATTGAGCTCTTTTGTGACCAGGTTTGTTACAGTACCAGCAAAGTCCCTCAAACTTCTCTGAGAACTGCCCTTTTCTGGCCTTGAATCCCGATGACTGTACCAACCTTGGTACTTCTGTGCTAGACTTAATGTTAGGATTCGAATCCAATAACTCTGGCCATTGCATCCTGCATAGTAGAGGGGTGTGCTTGCTTTATTTGTATCTTCAGTTGTGGACCGTCCAAGGCGTCTAC
>NW_013665819.1:845297-847944 GCF_000517525.1 Limulus polyphemus | reverse complement strand
TCCCACTCTCTGACACCAATTTGTTACGTCTCTGGTCGTTTTACTAATTTCCCGTAAAAATTCTTTCCGAAGAAGTTCAGAGATACAAGTCCTTTCTTAAATAAAACTAGTTTATTCTTTCTCAATACAACTTTGCAATACACTTAATTTCCACAGTCACTTTAACTTCAACACATGCTATAATTTACAACGATTCACGCACTTTACTTTCGACTTGACTTCCACTTTCTCACAACTAACATAACCTGTCTACACAGAGGTATTATAATTCTCTCCATATTGTACATTTATGCTGCCCAGGTTTTGGTTATCTGTCTCTATATCTCCCTGTCTGCTATTATCTATCTCTCGCTGGCTTTATTTGCCGGGCTTATATACTAAAAAAGAGGGCGCCTGGCAAACACTCGGACGTTCGCGTGGTTCCTCGATAAATCATGATCCTTCTAAAAACTCCAGCGCGCATGCTCCCAGCGTCGTGTGACTTCCGCTGTAGAAACATTATGAAAAGAATGCTGGCGAAATGGATAGGAGAAACACAAAATTTACTTGTTTGAAAAAAGAAAAAACAGATGAGCTGAATGAGTTAACTTCAAGGAACACAGAAACTTGAAGTCATTTTCAACAAAAATGATTTGATATAATACTTCTGAATTAAATATGAGATCGTCATAGAACAGTAAATAGATTCTTCAACTTCTGACATTGAGCAGCAAATCTTCACAAGATAGAGATAATTTGAGTTAATGAAAATTTAACCACCACGTCTGACCGGAATTTTTTATTCTCTCACAATTAAACACTTATTATAAAATGCTTTCTCTTGCTATCTAAACTGTTTATATTTAGAACTGTTCAATTCATTATCCCAATCATAATAATTTATGATTATCTCATGGATATGTCATTACAAACGACATTGCAATCTTTACGGCTATTTATTTATAAAATATCACTGTTTTATTAAGCATAAAAAAGCTTAACGTTTATGAAATCCTAAAAGCTGCTTTTAAAAGGGTTATTCTTAAATAACATTTAAAATTAACAGCAGAATAATATGTTTATTCACCTAGGTCAATGTTTTATGACAAAATCGAAAGCATTATTTATGGCTGCATTAAAAAGATTCTCGATTTAACTTTAAAATGTATTTCATAGTTATAATATAGCTACTGAGGCTATCTGCTGCTGTGCCTATTTTTAAACTAGAGGGAAGGAAGCCAGTTAATAGCACCCTACCGCCCCTCAGTGGCTCAGTGTTAATAGTAAAAGATAACCCACTGTATAATTTTGTGCTTAATAACAAACAAATAAACATAACACCCTATCAGCCACTATCCATGATAATGGGTTAATATTCACTCTTATAACCACCCACAGCTTAAATGGGGGGGGGGGAATTTATGATATCACACGGACTCGAACCCAGCTCCAAAATACAAAATAAATCTGATGAAAGACAAAATCGATGACGCTATAGGGGATGTAAAAAAGGGATTACAACAAATTTGAAAATTACAGAAGGATATCAATGAAGTAAAATGTAAAGTACAAAAGAAAACTGATGAAGTCAAAAGTGAAATAAGGAGAGACATCAACGAAGTAGAAAACAATATTGATGACAGAATAAAGCATCTGTAAAACGAATTTTTAAATGAAAAAATATACCAGTTATGCCTCTTTCTGAATTTGCTCAAAAATTACCACCAAAAACACCATTTACTACCAGATATGAAATTGGAGAACATATTTCGTCTACACCTATTACCACTATTGTTTTGTTTTGCCACCTGGAGGGTCTTCCTGTCCTACTTCATCCGTGACACCACCAAATCCTATTCCATAATTTAGCTGGCTAGTTCAATATCGGCCAATAGAGAAATCAATGGACAAATATAGGAATGTACCACGGGAGTCATACAATGTTCAGTTTGAAATCATTTTTAGAGTGAAGGTTGGACAAAAAGCTATCTTTGTTGCTGCCCTTTAAAAAAGACTAGTTTTGACAACAGTAAGTAATTTTCCAACTGAAAGCCGTAACAACTACCAAGCATTTGTAGCATCATATTCAATAGGTTTGAAGTGTTACACCAGAAAGAAATAATCCATGGCCAGCTTCTGGAATAGGATATGGAGGAAAGAGGACACTGTAGCCGAACTTGCAAAATATTTGTAAAGGCTTGCCCAATTATCTTATATGGACACTCCTGGTGAAATGATGGATTCGTTAGCACATGACCAATTTTTGATGCCATAGCAGACGAGAATAATAGAATCAGGCTAAAGTAAAATAGGAGTATAGCTCTGCTAATGGCGATAGAACTAGAATCAATTAAGGTTACAGATGAGCGACTAAACCACCATCTTAAAGCTATGGGATCGTCAGATCGAGTAAAATTGAAACACCAACTTACATTGAAGATAACCTAGAAGAACTAAAATGGTTGATTAGACAACTAATAACAGAGAATGAAGGGAATAAGTAATATGACAGTAAGTATTTCAAGTGCAAATTGAAAGTATATATTGCCAGGAACTGCAGGTAAAAGCTTCTAGGTAATAAGAACTCCTTACAAAAGATACCAAAAAGTTTGTTTGTTTGTTATGAATTTCGCGCAAAGCTACACGAGGGCTATCTGCGCTAGCCGTC
>NW_013665819.1:838897-845105 GCF_000517525.1 Limulus polyphemus | reverse complement strand
CAGAAAGAGAGAATTGTTATAGATATGGTAAACCTGGCCATTAAACCTAAGAGTTTGAAGACTTAACAATTTTAAGGCACAAAGAAGACAATACCCCTACAATTAGTCTTCGAGCCCAACAAGGCTAAAAGAACAACCAAGGGCTTACCAGGCATCGAGAAACAGGAATTAGTTGGACTTATTAGGTGAAGTTTGACTGGAATTACTCCATCTACCATGAATAAGAAGAGAAGCTCATTATTTGAGGAAAATCGTCCATGAGTTCATGAATTTATTGATGAAAAAACCTTGCACTACATTGGTTGACACTGATTCCACAGCTGCAATGATGTGCCCTGCTTTGTTAATGAAGGATGAGAAAGTGCCTCCAGAGATGAAGAAAAAGAGGCATTGATGAAAACAGCAGATGGACATAAAGTTTCAGACAATCTCAAGCACTGAATATAGTTTTGGCTCTGCCTTTGTTATTCAGCTTGACTTGCCAGTATCCAAAGAACAGCCCTAAAGTGTTGAACCATTGGACACCATACAATGAATCCAGACATTTATCTGTTTGTGGTAGTGGAAAGGCATCGATGTGTGTCACAATAATCAGTCAGAAATGAACACAAAACCTGAACATGTCTACCTTCTTTCTAGAAGTCACTATTGGAGATAACCATGCATACTGTGAAGACTGTGTGATCCCATTCTTTAACATATGTTTTATCTCAGCATTGACCAGAGCACCCCCAGTATATATGTGATGATGAGGAATTTCTGTTTAATCCAATAAATTATCTGGTTCCACAAATATAGTGGTATTATTAACCAATTGATTACTGTGCACTTGCCATTGAGTTGAATCTAGATTGATTGTGCAATCCTCAACCAGCAACCTCAGATGTGTTGGTAGCCAAGTACTTGTTTGTGGACACAATGCAATGCCAGCTTTTGTGGAGGTGACTGCCAGCTTTTGTCACCTCCACTTTACTTCATTCTTATGATCATTCTAATGAAAAGCTAGCTAGATGAGTGCCCATAATTGCAGTTTATCACCAGCTGTGCATCCCAACCCAAACAGATTACTGGCCAAGCTAATATTGCCTGCTTTCTGGACAGGAAATAGCTCATCTCATGGATTGGGTCCATGACTGTGTTACATAGAACCAATGCACTCGACAAGTTCATAGTAAGCCATCTAACATAACCTGTCTACACAGAGGTATTATAATTCTCTCCATATTGTACATTTATGCTGCCCAGGTTTTGGTTATTTTCTATTGACACTGGATGGTTCTCCCACAGAAGCTATCTTATTCTGCTATACAGACAAATTTGAGAGCTAGTTTTTCAGTTTATCTATTTCAAAAATTTCTATACCAGAGCCTAAGTCAGCAATGATTACCTTTGTCCTGTTGCTCCCATTGTCTAAATGTAGTCATAGCTCCAATTCCCGTGTCACATCTAGCCTGTTGCCATTCAAGATAGTGAACTTATCATTTACTAGCCAGAGCTTCACTCAGAGTGCCTGATGCACAGTGACCTCTGTATCAACAAGGAATTCCATCTTTCACACTAGCATCTTGATAGACATGTATCAAGCTCAACCCAGCCCTGATAGAGTTGGGCTGATCACAACAGATTGAGATGTAAGTTGTCTGCTGCCCCACCTTGAGTCAATGACCAATCCTGATTCAGGCTATGTTAGTTATCTGGAGCAGAAGTAGGAACAACTACAGCTTGTCGCCATTATTGCATTTGTCTTGTTGTTTCCATGACTTAGAAGTCATCAGAGATGTGCTTTTTCCACCACATCTAGATTGTTATCATTCACCATAATAAAGTTAGTATTAGCTAGCTAGAGCTGTGGTTACACTCAGAGTGCCTGATACATAGTGACTTCTGTATTAACCTTTCTGCTGCACCTCCTTAGTCAGTAATCAACTCTAACCCGTGCAGAAATAGCATCAACTACAGGCCATTGTTGGTCCTCCTACATCTTCTGTGCAGTCAGGTGAATCTGATTTCTTCACATATTTTACTGCATGGCAAAGTGATTCTACTGCCCATACACAAAGCCTGTGCTTTGATCCTCTACTCTGGAATGATGACCAGTTTGAGGCATTATAACACTGGTTGCAGCATAAGTATTATGGCAGAACCAAGGCAGCTCTGCTCATTTACAAAGTAATAGTGCTGCTGTGTTGTAATTCCAGGATGTATCAGTCTTGAGTTGATTCCAAGGTTGATGTAGGGTACCCATTTATACAGAATAGTCTGGTCTAGGGACAGACACTCCATCCACTGCTATGGGCTTTTCCCCTACTGCAGTTTGATCAAAATTTCATCTTTAAACCTCATTGTGATAGATACTGCCTCACTGAGCTTGAGAATGTCTATCAATCCTAAAAGACACCACATAGCTTTACTCTGGAACCCATCTAAAAATGTTTCAACTAGGATGTCTTGGTGATCTGTAGAGGCCATTGATCAGTAAGATTTCACGTGCAACTATTATAGTCACCCAAGTACTCGGGGGACCCTGTTTTAAGTATTGTATCCAGTGGGATTGCTTGATGTTCCATCAGGTCAAAGTTCAACACAGTTTGGCAGTGATTATGTTCCAGTCCCGAAACTTCCCTTCCCTCAGGTGTTGATGAGGTCAAGGGCTAGACTCTAAACTCTGGATCAATCATTACATTGCCTCTTACAGAGTCCATCATTTTGTGCAGTAACTTGTCTGAAATACCTGATAAAATGGTGAAATACAAGATGGTATCAATGAAGTAAAAAAAGACATCAGTAAAGTAAAGAATGGAATACAATAAGACATCAGTGAAATACAGAATGATTATATCAACAAAATTTACAAAGTACAAAAGGGCATCATTGTCAAGATAAAACATTTAGAATTTGACAGAAAATGCAAAGATCAAATCAGTCACAGCTATACATCTGCCAGAGAATTCCAACTCCAAACATGATTAACTAGGCAATATGAAATATGAGAAACCGTCTGGTTTACACCTGTTACCACTACTACTGTGCCACTTATGACTGAATACCTTCATGAAGTAATCCAACTACACCGCTTCCTCACCAGAGATGAATGGCTGTTGTTTGGGTCTTCTTTTTGATTCCAGGGATATAACACACCTCCACGAAAAAGGCTGATTCTAAGATCAATCCATAATTTAAGGGAAGTTACTTCGACATCCTAAATCTTGAAACAATTTCATTGACAAGCTTCCGTGCTTTTGTTACTGCTTTCTGATTAAGAAAATTATATACGTCTGACCATTTGATGAAATATCCATTACAACCACAGTGTTCTTATTCCTATTGTTGCTTGCCTATATGATAGATGATCGAGCACATTAACAGCAACTCTCTCAACTTGTGATCCAATACAATAATGCTGTAGATGTCCATGCCATTTCCTTCATGGACGTTTTTACTCACAACAAAATATTACGTATTTCCACCATCCAATCCAGTAGAAGCATACTCTTATCTTTACAGTGTCTTCTAAACATCTAACTGGCAGCTGAAGTGATGAAGAACTTAATTCTGATTCCAGTATCTGTGGAAGTACCAATTGAAGTCATAATTCCTGTCCACTTGTATCTTTCCATTTTTAACTGTGCCTAGTATATTTTTCTCTTTTGAGCAGTACTAGATCAGTATCTGATACGAGAATCATTCTGCACCATACTTGATCCACTGAATAATCATAGTGGTACTGATGTTTTTGCAAGAGCATCTTTCAGTTGATTGTTGAATCATAATAATTCTTAATAATTTATAGATGTTTCATCTTGAATTTTGCTGTGTTGCCTTTTGTTATCTACTGCTCCCCAATTTTCACAATATTTGCTTTTTTCAGAAATATAAGATATTTAGGACAGACTATAAGTAATTCCATAGATTCATCTCGGGTGGTGTTTGATAATAAAGTTATATTCCTGAAGTATCTGTACCAATCTTGTTTTCTGGCTTATTGCATTATGAAAACTCATCAGCCATTTCTATATTGCATTATCTGTTCAAAGTATAAAATATTGGTTATAGAGGAGTGATGGAGATGGTTCAGGCTCGAATGCCACTTAGTAGCTACAAAATCACTCGAATCTGTATCTTTTGTAAGTGGGTTTTCTAATGTTTGTATGCTAATACAGGAGTAGTTGTTCATTCGTTCCTCAGTTTGCTAAATGCTTGTTCACAATCAATAGTTTATAAAAACTTGTGTGTAGGATAATCTATAATAGAGAATCATTTTATAAATAGCAATGGTAGGAATGCAGTCTGAGAAATCCTCTTGCCTCAAGAAATTTGCATAGTGTTGAACAAATCAGGATAGATTTAATTTTTGTTGGGTTTCTGTTACACTGACTATATTTTCCAGGGTACTCGCTCATTGATGGAACAATTCACATTTATTGGATTTCAGCTTAAGAGTTCTCTTTCCAGTACTTTTCTCATCTTATCACAAGCATCATTAAAGGTCTTCCCAAAGATAATTATGTCATTCAAGTAAACGAGTATAACATTAAAAGATAGTCTAGATAGAACTTATTCCATGAGTAATTCAAATGCAGTAGGTGCATTACATAACCCAAATGGTAATGCAACAAACTGACATAACCCATTTCCTGAAGTAAAGATAGTAATTTCTCAACTTGCACTTGCTAGTATCCACTCTTCAGATGCAATGTTGGAGCCATTTTGATCCAAATAAAGTATCCAAAGTAGAGAATTCGTGGCATTGGATAAACATCCTTCTTTGGGACTTCATTCACCTTTCGGTAATCCACGCAGACCCTAGTGGACCCATTCTTTTTCTTCACATGTACAATAAGTTATGCCTATATATAAGGATAAGTACTCGATTCTACCACTCCTTGTTCTTCCAAAGCTTCTATCTCTTTAAAAAACTCAACCTGTTTGGTAAGTGTGAGTGGTCTGGTTAACTGACGTATTTGAATTGAAACATGTTTTTTCTACTAAAACATTTTTTTAAAGAGAGGGGTTTGGAACTCTGATTATTGAGTTTCAACAGAAAAGTTTTTCAGTTCGTAAATAGCGTCCAAACGTCAACAATAGTCATTTACTGTCTTTTAACTGTTTTGACCAGCCTATATAGCTGTTTTAAAAGATTTTAAATTAAATAAATTCAACAGCTGTAGTCTTATTTTAGTTTATTTGATAGAGTGGGGAAACGTCAAATGATATTTTTGAAGTCGGTTTAACTTTAAGCTTTCTTGTTTCTTCTTTACAAATATTTAGTTTTGTGACGCCATTATAAACATCATAACGCTCTATACGAGATTATCGATGGATCACGTGACATTTTGGGGTTAAGAAAAAAAGTCATCGTGAGTGGTAGAGTTATAGCCTAAATATACTATTAAATGTCTTTTTAAAAGGTTCAAGTTAGAAAAGTTAATTCTGCAATCAAAATTGCATATGTAATATATACATGTAAGTTATGCTCTTTTCTTTATTGTAGTTTTCTAATTTGTACAAAATGTTTGAATCTAAAGCCAATAATTTGATTAAAAGCAAAGGAGTTCTTTAATTTACACTCGGTTACTGACTTTTTTTAAATTTTATTAATTGATAACGTATTGTAGACTAGTACTAGTAGTATCACTATTAATAGTATTAGTAGTAAATTACTGATAGTGATACTAATAGTATAACTCGAATTATAATATACTTTATAATAATAGTATTAATAATGTAGTTTACTATTAGCTACGTAATATTTACTTAATATTAATATCATGACAAGGAACTTAAGTTAAAAGTCATGGACTATAAATATAAATCATAATATAAGTATAATCTAAGCTATACAACTTAACTATACTATAGCCAAGCTAATACTATAATATTAATATTAATAAGTAATTGTAGTACCCAAATATTATAACTACTAATGTACTACTAGTGCTGTGCTAACTTGTGACAAAACTAAATTTATTCAATATTCAACTTTCAAGAAACCCATCAAACAACGTATTTGGTCCTAAACCAAGTTAAACATAGTCTTTTAGTTTCATATTCATATTACATTCGAACAAACCTCAAAATAATTCAAACTACATTGTCAGACAAACCATACCATAAGTTTGTTACTCTAAAAAGAAACAAAAACAATATATATTAAAGATCAAAAGCTTTATCCTTTTATATTTGATATTTAGGCTTGAATTTATAACCT
>NW_013665819.1:832164-838861 GCF_000517525.1 Limulus polyphemus | reverse complement strand
AAATTTAGAAATTCTGTCCAAAAAGCCATCTAAGTTGTATCAAAAATAAGACTTACTTTTTATCTTAACTTTTTTTTTCATTTAATTTGCATAACCTATAGAACCTCCTAAATGAATATCAAAAGTTGTTTTTCAGTAAAACTTTATATTTCATCTGGTATTTTCACTACCCAAACACTAACTAAAGATAAATCATCAATGCAAATTGAAAACTAAGAGAGAAAATTATGAAATAAAGTGAATATTACTTTTTTCTTATTCTTCTTTGAAATTGAATTAATAATTTGTTGCCACATCTTCAGTCAATTGATGTTCACAATTCCAACTGTTTACCTTTTTACGTTTATTTTATTCTAATTTTATTATTTTAGACTAGCTTGTACCATGTAACCAGTTAATTCCTTTGTGAACACAATGGGGACACACTAGCAGGTCCTTGTATAGCAACATACTACATGAAATGTGTATATTCATACACTTAGCTAAATAGGCTTAGTTTTTTCTTGTAAGTTTGTTGTTCAAACAAAAGCTCATGTACCTTTTGAATATGCATTTTAGAACACAAAATATATCAGTCACTAAAATAATCCAAAACTAATATAATTTAACTAGCTTTCTGACTAAGCTATAGTTAGGGTAAGAAAAATTCATTACTGCTGTGAGCAACAATTTACACATATCAATCTCTTTCTCTTAACAAATATCTGTTGTTGCTAAATTTAAAAGGACAGTTGCAAGCTTCAAATAATAAAAAAAAAATATTTGTTATTTATAAGCATGTATATCAAATAAGAATATGTGGTTTTGAAAACTGCCTTGAAAGTTAAGGATAAATTGACTGCGCTTGTTTTGCGGGTTGGAAAAATACATTGATATCTTAGCAAATGGAGATGTTAGGATATTAAAACTGTACATTTGATCTTTTCATTACTTATAGTTTGTTTTTATATTAGCTGGACATTGTAGAAGCTATACTAGGAGTTATACAAACTGAAAGGGAGAATTGAGAGCACACACAACATGTGATAACAGAAATGAAGATTGTTTAAAATATGTACTTTTGAAATTAAGAAATTAAAATTTAGATATAAAAACTTGAATTATTAACTTAAATTCTGATTTAAAGTTTATTGCCATATGTTTATAATACAGTTGTTTAAAAATTTAGAATGTAATTTTGTAAATTGTCATGACATATGCACTTATCAAATTGACTGAGGCAGTATGGAGCCTATATGGAAAGATTTAAACTTCTATAAGGTGTCATCCTTCAATACTACTAATGACAGTTCATTCCATCATTATGTTATAATAATAAAATTATTTTAACTTGAACCTATTCTTTCTTTTTCATATTTTAAACTTAGGTCCTCTGTTTTCCTCAGAAGCTATTATCTTACCAATGTTATGAATAATCTTGTAAACTTCAATAAGGTCATCTCTGGCATGCCAGTCTTTGAGAGAAAATGCTTTAAGCAATCTTAAACTATCCCTTTAAGACGACCCTTCCTTCCCTGAATTCATCTGAGTAACCCTCCTCTTAACTCTATTCAATAAGATATTAGATAAGGAGATACAAACTGTGCACAGTATTCCCAGTGAGACCTAACTTAGTGATTTGTATATATATGTAATTATCTCTTTTGGCTTTTAATCAACATGCCTATAAATAAACTCAAAAATTCTATTAGCTTTACTACTAGCAACAAAATAACACTCCTTTGGTGGCTTGAGTGACTTATCCACCACTATGACCACATCATTTTATTTATTCCTGCTATGAAGTGTTTCAATGTTTCTTAAACCTGTGACCCACTTTGAAATTATGAAAACTTAAATGCATTGCCTTACATTTGCTATGAATAAAAGGCCATTTGTCAAGTATGTGTCTCCTATTTTGGAATGTATTTTACCTCATCTTTATCTATAAAAACATTAGTACATTTAAAATTATTTAACACTAATTATGTTCTGTTTGTCAATAATAAAGTCCCCTTCAGGATCTAAACCCTGAGCCAATATATCTTAGTTATCATAGGCATGAAAACTCTTTGGGTTGAATTTACATTTAGAACAAAGAAACTTTCATAACCCCTCTTAAACCTTGACTGCAGTTTTTGACCTTTTTTTTATATCTTGTAAGCTTCAGAATTTTACATTTTACGAGTGAATTAATATTTTTCTTCAGATAGGCATTTTACTTTTACTACTTAGTTTTATTTCTTTATTCATCTATTTTTGAAAAAAATTTCAATTAGAATTTAAATATTTGATAACATTTCATTTTTTTTGGCTTTTTTTATTGAACTAATGAAAAACATTTCCAGCTTTATTAACATTCTTTTCATTCAATTTCTCTCTTCCAGTTTTTGAAAGTCAGTTTTCCTAAAACTGGAGACATGTTTCTTACTAACTCTACAGTAAGTTTGAATCTAAACATCAAAGGTAATAATATTATTATTGCTATTACACAATTTCTAACTATATCCTCATTAATAATAAGAGCATAGTCTAAAATAGTATACATCACATGTTGAGAGAGAGAAAGCAATTTTGGGGAATCTCAAGACTTTTCAGCCTCATGGGATAAATACAGACTAAGGTGTGAAATTTCCTTGAAAAATTCAGTTTTTTAATTAACCTTTTATGTGGCACCTCATCAGAGATTTTCTGTAAGTTAAGTAATACAATATTAACTGAGGTAGTTTATCCAAAAATGCAGACTCTTTTTGAAAAGCATCAATAAGTTTCATTGTATTTAAAAACATTAATATGCAGAAAAGAGAGAATAGTAAATATAATTAGATAATAAAGTTTTCAGTTATTCAGAATAAAATACATATATACAAATGTATGTGGAGAACAAGTTATCTTTTATTTTGTGTCAGTCATAAAAGATGAGTATTTGTTAATGTTGTAGGTTGAACTTGGAGGAACAGAACTATGGGTTCAGGTCCACCATCTTCTAATAATGTGACTGTCCTTTTTGAGCTCAAAGTTACAAGTAAGTAATTTTATCAGTATCTGTTTTATGTTGAAAATAGTATATTATTTAACTCAAGTGTATCTTTTTTTATGTTTTTTGATTCATTATTCACTTAAAAAATGTTGGCCAATGTTTTGTTTAGATAAAAATCTCTAATTATCTTCCAGATTTTTTGGTGGATTTTAAAAACTAGTATTTAAGTTATAGTTGTAAATTTTGAAGATTAATTCACTTTTCTCAGTTTGTATAGGGATTGTTAAATTTGACTCCAGTTCTAAAAAAGAAAAAACATTGTTTTATAGTTGGATCTAATAATTATCGAGCGAAATATTTTCAGATGTTTGTTAACTCTTTCAATGCTGCCATGTTTGTAGATAGTTCTACCAGTGCCAGGTTTATTTTTTAGGTATACAAAAAAGACACATTTTAATACTTCATTACTGATCTGAAACTTGAAAATGGTATTTTTGGTAGGTTTGAAGGGAATATCTTTCTTCATGTTGGAATAAAATTCCAAACCTGCACAATATAACAGTATTTATGACTAAAACAAAGGCCATTTTGTGTGACATTTATATGTCATAATATTTTGTTGTTGTAACTGCAATAAATTATATAAAAATACCAAGTTGCTTCCTGGACAAAGTTATATGTAAATTGACTTCTTTATTAGTTTATTTACAGTATTTCATAACTAGTTTATTGAATTTTTTTTCTAGCCTGTTGTTTTTTCATGCCTGTGCTTAATTTTTTGGGGGGCTCATACATGGCAATGTGGTCTTTTCATGTAATGCATTTTGCTTTCATTAATATTATAGCCATTTGTATGTGGTCGGGTATTGTGATGTTAAGTTTGATTATATGATGTTTTCTTCACTTTGTCGTCTCTTTTTTTTTTGATATAGTTGAAATATGTTATATATAAATGTTTTTTTCAATGAACACTGAGACTTAATATTATTCATCTGTTAACATATATTCTTATAAATCTCATTAAATGTGATGTGTTATTGGAATTAGTGGTGACTACATTTCAGTCTCCCTTTTTTTGCTTGTAATTATAGCTTATAAAATATGTATTACATTTTTTCTATTATACTATTCTATCAGTGCACATGAAGTGTTTGAAAAGTTTTGATGTTTTTTTTTCGTGCATTGTTATGCAACGTGATGTTTTAGGTAATTATGATGCTTATGTTTGTTTTTACCTTATTCTATTTTTGTGGAAATTGTTAATGCTATTTATCTTTTTAGATATATTTAATATAAATTATGTATTGTTTTAATTTTTGTAATATATTCTGAAATCTTAAATGGCTACTTATTTGATAATTTTATTGTTTGATGTATACTTTTTATGATTTGCTTTTTAGGCATAATATCTAATGTGTTAAAAAGGTTAATTACTGGATATCTTGTGGTAATGTAACATATTTACATCATTAGAATGTATAAATTGTTTTTTGTTTTTCTTGTTACTTGTTTTGATCTCTATTTTCACCCAGTTGTTTAACTATGAATCTAAAAATGAATATGTAACTAGTATTCTATTCATTTATTTTAATATTTGCATAACTTTGGGATTATTTTTAGTTGTGATAAATGGCCAGTTTTTAACTTTTATGTTTGCATTATTATTATTACTTAATTGTGATCTTATTACATGCAAAAAATATTTAATCCCTTTTTTATTAAATATTTTGTAAGTATTTCTAATGCTTTGATTTTCTAGCATCCTGTTCAATATTTTTTGGTCATGGAAAGGGCAGATTCATGTGCAATGCTTTTCACCTGCTATAACTATTTCTTCTGTCTGTGAAGTAATCACACACACATATATATATATATATATATATATATAGGTCCTGACCAAATATCGTTTTATTATTGTTAATACTTAGATCCACTTTTTAATCATGTTTTTACATTTCCAAGGTTTGAACCATTTTGTGCCTTATGAAATAATCACCATACATGGAGAAAAATTTGTTTCTCAAAAAAATATGATTATTTAGTACTGTTACATTGGTGTGTACTGTTTTACTTGTGAGTTTTTATTTATTACTTGTATTATAGTTGTTTCAGCTAAACTACATTCATCAAGTCTGTTTAAACCCAACCCTTATGTGGAATTGGTAGTAGATGGTGGAATTCCAGTAAGATCTGAATTTCAGAAAAATACAACTCATCCAACATGGAATGAACAATTTCCTGTGTAAGATTTGTTTATTGCATTTTGTAGACTAGACAGATGTTACTTTTACTGGAATGGAATTTGTTATGAAATGATAATATATAACATTCATATTTGCAAATATTCTCCTAGCTAAATCTTGAAAATCTGTTGCCGTCAAAGGTTGATTTATCATCTAGATAATTTTTCATTCACTTTGACTTGTTAGGAAGGGTAGGATAATGTAATCCTTTGTGCCTTATAGTTTTTTTGTAACTAAGAAAAAATTTATCTCCGGAAAAAATGGCATTTATGGTATAGAGAATTACAACTTTATATGTCAAATAATCTTAGAGAAAAGAATAGTTATAATAGTTACTCTCGGTGAAGCTTGCTCTTAATTGACAGGATTAAATTTGTGATGAATTTCTGTTTATTAGAAATACTGATCTTTCAATTTTATCTATTAGTTTAATTAAAACCTTTACAGTTCTATATAAAATGCATTTTACCAAGAGTTGCCAAGTATCCTTGACATTTAGGAGCCAGAAGTAACTCCTAAAAGCCAGGATAGTAGCTTAATCTAGTGAAGGGCATCCCCTCCTTGCCCCAGGAAAATATTTTGACTCAATTTTTAATTTTTTGCAAATTATGCATTTTAGATAGAAACAAAATATACACTGCTATGTTCAAACTTCTGAAGATATGGAAGAACAACTAACTATTTTTATAACATTTGCTGTTGCCATAAGCCTGCAACAATTTTACCAAATCAAACCTTAACTAACCTAAAGAGTTTCCAATTTTTACATTTGAGTTACTTGTATAATAACAAATAAAGAATACACATGAAAGACAAGAAGTAACGTATTTACCTGGGCCTTTATTTTTGCTGTCGACTGTTGATGACACTTAACCCAACTTTTTTATATTAAAGGTAGTAGTGCACAAAATAATTTGTATTTAATTAAATAAATGAATCAAAGAACATTGAATAATACATGCAAAAAGCAGACAACGTCCCATAACTACCACAATTTTTCTGGCTTTCTAACTATGAGACAAGAGCCATTACTAATTCATCCAAGCTAGTCGATGTGTTTCTTGTGGGAATGAAGCATATACTGCAAGAGAAATTAATATTTTTTCTCTACAGAAATGTAATATAATATGTCATTTGATAGATGAAAACCTTAGCTTTCTATTGGTTAAAAATGATACAGGATTATATGTAAGAGAGATCTATTGATAAATATTGAAAGATAGGATATGACAAGTGGGTGTGGCAAGAGTGTTCTGATTTTCTATTTGATGGCTCTGTAACCAAACAAAATTGAAGGCTACAAAAATTATGCTTTATCTGAGTGATGACAATATTATGATAAGTCGTCATCATCATCATAGACAGCAGTACGTCGATAATTCTACCGATGCTTAGCTGCCACACAATCATGAATTATTATTACAAGAAAATGGGGACAAAAGTGGGATCTAACACACCATGAATACGGAAATGGTGGAGCACATACAGGCGGGGG
>NW_013665819.1:796525-831164 GCF_000517525.1 Limulus polyphemus | reverse complement strand
AAATTTTGTACTTGTTGGAGGGGTGGTAAATAATTGAGAAAATAAGGGATGCATATAGAAAAAAATGGCACATTTCTCACACTAGGGGAAATTTTTAATTTTGCCTTATAAAATTAAGAACTTAAAACTTATAAAGTATAAACTATTAAGATATGAATTATTGGCTATGATTTTATACTATACTAATTGGTATAACATGAACAAACAAAAAAATGGTTTAATTTAATTTTTAATTTAACTCACTAAAAAAGACCTCACGACATGCACAGTAAAGGATGCCTTTGGTGAGAAAGGTAGTTACTGCTGAAAAGTCACTAGACATTTTCTTTTTGAAAAAAACCAAGGAGACCACATTGTGAAGAGCGTAATGAGTTCTCACCAAAAAGAAATAAACTAGATTAATTTGAAAAATGATTTGTGGCAACCTTGTTTGGTTGTAATATCTTCAAGTCACTTTTTTCTCTGGTTCCTTCAATTGTTGCATTATTTTGTGGCAGCTGAGGTGTTTGGTATTTTTTGCAGTTTTGAAGTTTTACTTTATATACCAGGAACTAGTTTGTTTGTGAAATGCCTTCCATGTGTGTTACAATTAAATATTAGGGTTTGAAGCTGAATAAAAGTGTTATTAAAATAAAAAAAAACTATTTACCTCTTTTTTTCATTAGTGGATGTCTTTACAAAGAGTTAAGACTTGTGCTGGATTTAGTTGCCATAATGTGTTAAAATGATGAATTTTAAAAAGATGCTAAGCAATAGTTGCTAATTGCTAATCATATTCAGTATTGATTAGCAGTTTCTGCTAAATGTAAAGCTGATTGAACTCTCAGCACCAACTATCTTGGTTGAGTATTGGCAACTGAGAGCCTACTTGCCAATACATAATTTTATTGGTTAGTGATAAAACATCAGAAATCTTAGTCTTTGCATAATTATGCCAATTTTAACTTCCTTTATGTTGTTTTATTATTCATTAGAAATTCAAATTCTGTGCAACCATTTTTGTGTTGTTTAAATACATTGCAAATATTACTAAATATATGAAAAAGCACACCTTTTTTTTAATGAAAAATTCACTAAATATTTCCAAGCACCAGGTCACTTTTTCTGACACCATTGTGATTTGTATGGAATGTGGCAAGCCCTGTTTTTTCCTATATGCATATGATATGAAATAAACACATTTATTTTTACGGTGTTTACACTGGTAGAGCATTTATTCTACATTTGTTTGAGTAAGTGTTCTTTATATATTTGCAGTGTACTCATGGATATCATGTTAAACTAAAAACAATTTCAGATATTTAAAGGGATTAAAATTTTTTTGTAATATTATTACTTTGCATTTTTAGTATGTTAGTGTAAACTTTAAATTGTGTTCATTATATTAAATCAGAAAACAAACCTCAGGTATAATTTTTGTGCTAAACCAGATTGTATTCTGACTAGGATTTTTTTAGATGAGAAATCAGTTTTTTATAATAATTTTTTTTCAGGCTTGTTAATCCATATTCAAAGATTCACATTCGAGTGTTAAATCACAACTCTCTTATTAAAGACAGCCTGCTGGGTGATTGTACAATAGATTTTTACAAAGTTCTTTCCCAACATGATGGAAAATGTAAGTGTGCCAGTTTTATATTTTTTTAATACTTGTTTATGATGTATGGTTACTTATTATTATGACCAGTCTGGTCATGTATAATTGGAGGAATGTGCTTTCCTTATTTCTAGCTTGTGAATAAGTATGACTCTCAGGTAATTATAAGTTTTACTTAAAGAAATTTGAAGATCTTGGGCTTTATTTCATTGAGCTTAAAAATTATTACATTTTGAACTGTTTTTTGTGAAGTAGCTTAATAGAAAATGGTTTTTCCTCTGTAAGATTTTTAAATTGTTAACTCATAACTTAATTTCATGCATCAGCCAAAAGAAATTAAAACAGAAATAATTACTTGATTTTTAAGGAAAAAGTAACAACTGATAAAATCACACCAGGAAAAAGAGATTAATGAAAAACTAAATATAAAATAGCTTAACACTAAAGTAAAATAAAAACACAATCTAAATGTAATAAGAATAAACAAAAATAATAAATTAATGGTAGCTAAATCATAAGACCTGGCTTTGATACAAAGGTTTTTTGATTGCACTTGCAGAAAGAGTTGCATATCAATATAGTTTTGTGGAATGATTGAGACGAGGAGTTAGTGTTATTAATGGTATAATTTTGAACTATTATCTTTCTTTACATGCCTGTGAAACTTATCAGAGAAAGTATTCTTAATATTTACCTTGAAACCATGCATTAATATATTTTATGTATTTATCTTATTAAAGTCTAAGTAATTCATTCATGTTTTCATACTATTAGGTGAGATGTAAGATTTGAACAGTATAAAGACGAGAATAATAGTCTGAATAATTATACCATTAGTGTATTAATATGTTTTTGCTAGAACACATGGCTTAATTATTTTTCAAGTTGAATCATATAAAATATCAACTTTGGATAGGAGTTAAATCCACTCATAAAATGTAGAAGCTTGGCTTTCTCATAGGTAAATATAAAAAACAAAAGAACTCAGAAAAACAATATTAGTTTAAGTTGCTAACTAACTGGCTTTTAAGATATTGCTTATTGGTTCTGACTGATAGTTGTTTATAATGAATAATTGACTCTTAAGAGGCCTAAGCCACACAGGGGCCAAATTATTATATTGCTTTTTCCTTTGCCAAAATGATCAAGTGATAAGTTTTGGTCATCAACTGACCCTAGGATAATGTTCATGATTATATCTAGTGAACATCTAGCTGAGATCAAACTTGTTTTTACTTGCTGTTAAATTTGACGAAATGTACTTCATCAAATGTAACGTTGGTTGATCCCAAAGTAAAAGTCACATACAGGTTAAATTCAGTGGTATTTTGGTCAATGTGCAGAACTTGGCTCTTAGTTGTACATCAAACTCAAGGTGAGCAAAAGTTCAGTGTTCAAAGTTCCAGGTAAAAAACAAAAAAGGCGTTGTTTCTTTGTGGCAAACCTGGTCAGGTTAAAATATGTGTCACTTGTAACTAACTGAAAATGTTTTTTAATTGAAATAGCATCCAATGCATTGTCAACTTGATGATAAGATATTTCAGTTCTGATTGTTTTTGTGTTGATTTTTAATGTTGATTCCCACATTGACGATGGTCTATATTTACTAAAAAGACAAGATCAAATCTGTTGGATGTAATTCAACTACTACAACAGTCAAAGTAAAGATAATCTTACTTGCAAGTGCTATTAAGTATCCGCCAAAAAGTGTCATTCCATAAAAATAAGGTTCTTTTAAATGCTTACATTTGTTTTTAAACTAGTGGACAAATTGCCAATGCCTATGGAGCTTAATGTTGCTGGTAAGGTTGGACGAAGTTCAAGTTTTGTTGTCACAATCTTAGATGGAGTACAGATTGAGATGAATCGTTACCCTCCAAGAAATTCATCAGAGAGTTCAAATTCAAGTAAGTACTTATATAATGAGCATTTTTTTGTTGGTCAACAATTCATAAATGTGAGTCTCCCTCCCTCCAATAAAAGCAGATGAGAGTTGTGATTTTAGTAACTTGGAATTTTCTTGTTTGATGGCAGAAAAATATTAAAGTAGTCATTAAAATGTGGAAATTGTTTGTTATGAGTATATGGATTTAATCCTGTCATCAGTTAATTCTTTATAAATTTACCTTTGTGTTTTTTATACAACAGATAAATTATCATAGAAACATTGGAGTTAGTTTTTTATTTTATCATGTTATAGATGCTCAATCCTCTATAACTTCACAACCCAATGGTAGCCTTCCTCAGAGTGGAACTCAACCATCAAGCCCTTCCACCAGTGGAGGGAGCAATCAGATATGTCGGCATCACTCTGGGCCCCGCATCCGTCCCTGGAAGCCAGGAGCTCTCAGCCCAGTTTCCACGGCAGCAGGGACAAGCTCTTCCAACACAAGTACAGACAGTGCCTCAACGACACCAAGCAACCTGAATAGACAATTGAGAGATGCAAGATTACAGTCCTTACTAACAAATTTTAATCTCTCAAGTCAGTCTAATAATACAGGTAATTGAATATCTACAAGTATACATTAGTTTTAATTCTTGATGAATACATGTATGTGTATCTACACTTTATTCTGTAATTCCTGTTTTCAAAGAAAATAGTATAAATTTTACATAATTGAAAGAACTTAAAGTATAACATCCTTTTTTGTGTAATAAATGATTTGTATACATTAATTATGTACAGATATAACAACTATGGCTGTTCCTGGTCCTCAAGTACCCACTGGTGTCATTGCCAGTAACAGTGGCCCTTCACAGGGATCTTCTAGTGGACAAAGTTCTGTTGGCCTCTTTGCTCCCGTAAGCTCTTTCTCAAATGTCAGCAGTTCTTCTTATTCTAATTCTGTAATTACACCAGCCAGTACCACAACTGTATCAATGTTGAGTACATCAAGAAGCGAGAGTTCTCCACTCAGTGCCCCAAGCTCCCAACTGGGCAATCGAGTTGGCCAGCGTAATCAGTCAACTGCTGCAAGTGAAGAAGAGCCTTTACCATCAGGGTAAGTTATTGATTTTCTTTAGTGTTTTACTTGTGGTATAATATTAATTCTTTTTATTTTTAAGAAGAATTGATTTTTTAAAGAATACTTTTTTGAAGTATTTATAATATTTTTGTTATTCATAACTAACGAAAATATTCCATCTTTACCTGAACTTCATTTCATATGCTTTGAGTTTGATATAATTATCATGTGATATGTCTTGAATTTTTCTTTACATTCCTGTGAAACTTGCCAGAGGAAGTATTATTAATACTTACCTTTGAAACCATGCATGAATACAATTTATGTATTTATCTTATTAATGTTTAGGAATTCATACACATTTCCATTTTATTAGGTGGGAAGTAAGATTTGATCAGTATGGACGTAAATATTATGTGGACCATAATACACGAAGCACAACATGGGAGAGGCCTCAACCATTACCCCCAGGGTAATAAATGCTCACTATATTTTAGTTTTACATGATGGCATCATTTGATGCCAAATTTTTTTTGTATTACTAATTATAGTAATCAGGTATTTATTTTAAAAAAAGTTCATTTATTTTATTCAATCACACACAAAGAGATTATTAGGTTACATTAAGTTTTAGTTTCGTATTTGTTATACTTATAGTCTGATACAATAGATATGTTTAATGGAGTTGTGAATTCTTGAAAATGAGATAAGTGATATTTTATATAAATTTAAAATCATTAAGAAATAGCATATCTCTCAATAAAATCCCTAAAATTATCTTGGGAATTTGAAAAAAAGGCATCTATTTCATAAACAAGCTTTTATAAAGAATTGTGTTTGCTCATTTGTATTTGTAATGTAAATACTATAGCTGAGAAAACAAGATATGTCTCTTAATGTATTGAATGGAATCTAACATTGGAATAAAACAGAAGATTTTAATCACTTTATTTTTAACTGATTCATTACAGGTTTCCATTAGAAGAGTTTATAATAAAATTTAAAATAATGATCCCTCACCAGTAGTATGCATACTTCTTGGGGAATATGCAGATCTAGATTGAATATATAATCTACTCTAAATTATAATGCAAAACAACTGAAATAAATTAATGAGTAAAAATAAAATCTTGTGTTAGTAATAAAATAGCTAACTTGGCAAATCTACTAGTCACTTTGATTGACATGCCCAAGGTCTCTTTTCATCTATGGCTTGAAATGCTTGTTTGTTTTTTCAGTTGTAATGTGCTTGCAAATTGTATTTTGTATTTATCGGCAAAGCTATTAAGGCTGTCTTCTTTCATATCTTATCTTGAACTACTGACAACAGGGAAGGCAGCCAGTCACCTTTCATGATTGTTACTTATAATGCACCCACAGCTTAAAGTGCAGGGAATATTTTGGGGTATCTTATAGATTTGAACCTGCCTTGACAACTCTGAAATTCAGAGCTCTACCTCATTGGCCATTCCACACCCTGCTTGAAGTTAATGTGACACATTTTGTCTTTGACATGTGCTGAATAAAAATAAAATGTAAAGACAGAGATGAAAGTTTGGGTAAAGAGATACTTAACAATGCTATGGATAATGTTATGTAAAAGTGGTGCACTTGGAGGGACGAAGGTCATTTTATGAACACTTCAGTCAAAGGTTGGAGACAACTAATTTAAACTACACTTTGGCTGCTGCCAATAAGGCATTTTGCTTATCAGAGCTTATAAGGCCATTTATAGTCAATAGTCAATATCTTAGCTGAAACACCGTATGTGAAAACAATTAGATAATGAACAAGTTGTATGAAATATAGCTATTAAGTTAGCAAAGAATGATATATTTTAGAGCAGCAAGTGAGATTAAACTTTTTAAAAATACTGGTGATAGAAATGCATTCATTTTTATTTTCATTTAGTAAACAAGAATTAAACAAAATAAAAATACACAATTTGACCTAATGCCATTAACATGTTTTTATAAAATTTAAAAGCTGTAACTTTGAGAAGTCTAGAAATGCACTTTTAAGTTACAGAAAATGTTTTGTTTTTGCTTTTACATTTTTTTTTATCATTCTGTACAGAATTCTTATAGTATGTAATTATTTTACAGAAAAAAGTATGTACATGTATCATTGTAGTTCTCATTACTAAGTTACCACAAGAAGCTTTAATTTAAGTGAGAATATGCATGGAAGTTTTTAAGAATCATAAAAAATAGTGATTCCATGGTTCCAATTATTTTTCTAATGTGTAAAGGTTGGGAAAACAAGGCTAGAAAAATTTATGTATATGATAAGAAAATAATTAAAAAACATCGATGAATTTTTTTTGACAGTCAAGCCAGTTGTATCAGTTTTAAAGAACATAAATACTCTGTATTTCTAGGTGGGAAATAAGAAGAGATCACAGAGGTAGGACATACTATGTTGACCATAACACCAGAACAACAACCTGGCAGAGACCTACCCTAGAGAGTGTGCGGAATTATGAGCAATGGCAATCTCATCAAGCCCAAGCTATGCAGCAGTGCCAGCAAAGATTCCTATTCCATGTAAGTACAAACTTTTACACTTTATTTTACAACCCATTATAGGTAGTGTTAACTAGAAATTCCCTATCCTGAATTTAACTTTATTGTTCAAGTAATGAAATCAAGTGAAGTTGTGATCCTGGTTACATTTATTTTTGTAAGTGAACTCTTCTGTATATTTTAAGTATTGGAATTGTTTTCCTAGATTTTTATTATTTATTTATTCCTGTAAATTCCCAGTGGAGCATAGGGCCGCAACAACACCTCGCCAACGGAAGTTTTGTTTTTGCTGTTACCTGTAGCAGATTGTTTTTTACGGGGTGGAGTTGCTAGCCCCATGCCCAACCCTCCTCCTTTCACATCCTGGACTTGGGACCAGGCAAAGGCGGAGGTTGGCATGTTTGGTGTGACGGGGATTCGAACCCGCGACCCTCAGGTTATGAGTCAAGCGCCCTAACCACCTGGCCATGCCGGGCCTTTCCTAGATCTTACATGGTCTTTAATTCTCTTGCTATGGGCTCGGCTGAGTTTGTGACCCCAAATTGACCTTTATAGTTTCCATAGTATAATTTCTAATTTGTTTTGTGTATCTTCATGAAATTTTGCAAACTTTCAGTAATCATTAAGTCATATGTAGACAAAAAAATCAGAATTTTTAAAGAAGTATTTTCACTTAAAATTTTTCCATGAATACATGAAGTCAAAGTGTTGACGGCTCCAAGTGTAAAGTGATTTTCATGTTAAGATTAAAAATTGTTTCTTCATTTGAAAAATCTCAAATTTCATTTGTGTAAGCTCTAAAACCTTTTAAATAAATTTCAAAATTGTTTAAAAAATAAAACCTTATATTTATCAGTTATTTTCTCTACCCTAACTCTATAAGACATTGATAAATTTGACCAACCTCATAACCACCAATAAAAATCAAAATATATCAAAATTACCGTTTTTTTCTTTCTAAATGGACTTAAAATGATAACATGAATCTACATTTGTTTATCCCAAATAGCTTTAAACTTGTAACAGTATACATCTATTTGTACTTACATTTTATTGTTTTATTGCCCCTTGAACCATGTCTAAATAATTTTTGTGCCTCCAAAGTTGTAAATCACTTGGCGAACATCTAGCTCACATTAAGTAATACATGAGCTACTCACGAGCATACTTCATGAAAAATTTTTATTATTATTCTTTATTTTACTTAATTTAACCTTATCTAGCATAAAAAGTTTCTAAATTTTACATTTTAGTTACTTTTATAGTAATAAATAAAGAATACAGATGAAAAACAAGAAATAAAGTACTTATCTGGGACTTCTTTTTCTTTTTTTCTTGGCTGTTGACTGTCAATGAAACATAACCCTAAATTTTTATACTAACATTACTACTGCACTAAATAATTTTTTAGTTAATCAAATAATGCACCAAAGAACCCAGAATAACAACATACAGAAAGTAGACAATGCCCCATAACTATCACAAATTTTCTGGCTTTTTAACTATGTGATAAGAACCATTAAATATTCAGCTAAGCTAGTCAATGTGTTGGCAATTTCTGAAAAGATAGGATGTGACAGGTGGGCATAGCAAGAGGGATATGATTTTCTAGTTTAAGGCTCTGTAACCAAAAAATTCAGCTAAGCTAGTCAATGTGTTGGCAATTTCTGAAAAGATAGGATGTGACAGGTGGGCAGAGCAAGAGGGATATGATTTTCTAGTTCAAGGCTCTGCAACCAAATAAGATTGAAGGCTATAAAATTGTTTTGTCTGAGTGATGACAACATTATAATGAGCAATTTACATTAAATTTTTTACTTGTTGGAAGGGTGGTAAATAAATTTGAGAAGAGAACAAATGTCACAATTCTCACACTAGGGAAATTTGGGATTTTTGTTTAAATATTGCCTTATAAAATTAAGAATGTAAAATTTATATAATATTAAAATTTGGACTATTAGCTATGTTTTGATGCCAAGTTTATTTGTATACCATGATAATGATAATAAAGTACTTTAATTAAAAAAAATTGAATGTAACTCACTGAAACCTTGTGATGTGCAGAAAAAGATGCCTGTAGAGAAAGTGTTAACATCTGCGATTAATAAACAAATGTCTTATTTGTGACTCTTGCATTTGTTGTAGATCATTTAGTTCAGTTTAGACATTGGTGAAATGTGACTACTATGTGTTGGCTTTTACAGTTGTCAGGATTATAATAATTTTCAAACTGTAATTTTGTTGTTAATTAATACAATCTTAGGAGTGCTATTGTGATTTATAGTGGCGATGTGTGGTTGTGTAATGATGAGTTTTGTTTGCCAATTGAAGTTGTCACTGTCATTATTAAGTGGAAATAATGTGTGTATACAATATCATTAACATGAGTATTAGCACCAGTCTTAAAGTTTGTTGGATTTTAAAGTATAGCAGTATCTACTGTGCACTGATGTAGCGAGGTTCTAAATTTTTTGCATCATTAATTTGGCTTGAATAAGAACTAAGTTTATAAAATTCTTATAAAAAGGCAAAAAAGCTTGTATCCTCTAAGACTTACAGATAAACAGATAGTGATTATTGTTTTTAATGAATTAGTATTAATGAAACTTCATGGTAAAAAAAGACTTTGTGATTAAAACTATGGGGGTTTATGTATTTTTCTTACAGACACCTGTTCAAGTAGAAGAAGATGATCCTCTTGGGCCTTTACCCGAAGGATGGGGTAATTGGTTTTAACTCTCTGTATACAGGCTCAGATAATTTTACCTTGTAACCATGAAATTATACATAGTACAAACTCTGAATTGGTGTATCTTCACAAAACTTAGCAAGCTTTTAGTAAACATTACAAGTATGTTGGACACAGGAAATAAAATTTTCAATAACATTTTTACAAAATATTTTACGTGAATTTAAAAAACCTTTATTGAGTCAGATTCAGCGAAAGTTGATTTCTTTGCTAAAAATAAAAATACTTCTTTTTATCTTACAGTTTCATATTTCATCTGCATAACCTCTAGAGCCTTCTATTTTACTTTTTGTGAAACTTTATCTCTTATTTTCTCTACCCTCATCTTAACTGTAGCAAAATTATCAATGTACATACAGTGAAATGAAAAAATTGAAAAATATCAAATTAAAATAAATAATACCTTTTTTTTTGTAGAATCATTGCATATTGTAACATTCAATTACAATTATTTATCCTAAAAGCTTCAGGTGACTAACCTTTTCATATTTACTTTTATTTCATTGTTCTTTGAACCATGTATAATTACCATAACAAAGGAATGACTCATCTAGCCAAATATTTTCTTCAAGGAGAGGTCATAAGAAATGCTTTTATTTATTTATTTTTTTCATTCAAGTTATGTTGTCTCACCTAATACGTTTGTAATTATTGCATTTTAGTATTATAAAAAAATATAACAATAATCAAAAAATGTGCTTAAAAAACAAGAAATTTATACTTTATGAGATTAGGCCTATTGCATGTGGATTCCAGGCTTACATAACATTAGTTTTTTCACAATTTTGGTTCTCCAAAAATATTTCGTATAGCTTTTAAATATACATCTTAGAACACAAGAATGTATCAGGCACTAGAACAGAATGTTCTAAAACTACTATAAATTACCTAGCTTTATAACTAAGTTATAAATAGATTAAAAATCTTACATCACTGCTTGAAATAAAGTCTTCAGTATACAGTCCTCAAGTTCTTCTTGTGAACTATCTGCTTAGACTGCTAAAACAAAATGAATAAACCTTTGACTTGTGTAGTTCAAAATATGCTCTTTCTATCAGTTATAGACATGTTCAATAGCAATTGAGAGAATAGAGAGAATTATATACATTTCTTGAAGGATAGAGTTGGAAAGGTTGTGTCATATGGGTTGAACAGATTTAGTGATGTCTCAGTACAGCGAAAAGATAAGGTGTTCAAATTTTATATTTTGTCTTATCAATACCTGTAGTATTGGTTGAATATGATAGGCATATAAGGGAAGAGAAAAAATGTATAAATGAAAAGTCAGGGTGTCAATATGTCAGGTAACTCGAAGAGTTGCAGATTGAGAATGTCTTTAAATATTTCCTTTTAAAATTGAGAAATGGAAACTTAAATGATAATATAAAAACTTCAATTATAAGGTTTGTTTTGATGCCTAGTTTATTAACATACATTGATAATGAATTAGTTTAGTTAAATATTGAATGTAATTCTGTAAAAATGTCATGACACGTGCACACTGACATATCCAGATGCATAGGTTAATCAAATTGAAGATTTAGTTTTAACTGTTAGAAAATGTATTTTAGTTTGAGTGAAGGCTTGTGTTACTTCTATCAAACAAAGTTTATGTTGAGAGGCTTTTGTTACTTAGAATTTACTTTAATAAGAATGTGGAAAAAAGTTCAAACAATTAAAGAATAATAATCCATTCTGCTTTGAAATGAAACATATGGTCTCCAAACTCAGAAATGTCTTTTCTCTAATCTGTAAAATGCAAAACTCAAACTACCTTTATATGATACAGTAATATGCAAATTTTATTATTTGATGATGATAACTGAACAGTAAGTAATTAATGAAAATTGTAGCTATTCATACGAGTCCACGTGATGCTTTACAAGTAAATATAGCAAAATTTGAGTCACATTTTACATACTCACCTGCATGAGCGTACATGATGCCTTACAAGTGGACTTCATTGTTCATGACTAATTGTATAGTTCTGAAAACCAGCAAATGTTTTTTAGTATATAAATGTAGAAGAAAATGATTTATTATTTAAAATATTTTTTTTTGCAGAAAAACGAGTGGATCCTAATGGAAGAGTGTATTTTGTCAACCATAAAAACAAAACAACCCAGTGGGAAGATCCACGAACACAAGGGTAAAGACATCTTTCTTAATTACACGGCAGAATTACACGGCAATAATGAATTCACCAGCTGACTTGTCAGCATTTTACTTTTATAAAAGATTGAATGTTTTAAAATGTGTATTTTCAAAATTTTATAAAATAATCTATTAGAAAATATTACTAAAATGACTACTTTTGATGGGTTGTAGTGTCATTGACAAATGACGTGTTGCAAAGAAGGAATGGGAAAGTGTGGTCTTCTCTAATAAAAGTGAAAATTTTTATCAAAGTCATCCAAGTATTTCTGTTAAAGCATCAATAATTACTGTGGAAAGTAGAATTAAGACTTTAAATAAGTCATTCATATTAAAACTTCAGTAAATTCCTTCCCTATCAAAAAAGTATGTTTTGATGTTTTTTGACGAAATTGGCTTGATGTCTAGCAAAATAAAACCACATGTTAAAGATTTTTGTAACACATGTTAAACATAATTTAATAATATACACTTTCTATTGTACTTTTATACTGTGAACTTCCTTTTTTCCTGTGTAATCTCGTATTTGAAGAATGATCTTTCTGTATGAAAGTAAAGTCCATTGTGATTCTGTATTATTAAAAGTTTGAGTAATCTTGTTTTTATTTAAAAAAATACAGTTTGTTAGAATTTAGTTATCAGTGTATTGTAAATCAGATAGTATTCTTAGTCATGGAAAAGCTACCACTAAGATAATGATAGAAGTTCTAAGAACAGATTTCATGAAAAAGAAAAACTTTAATTTAGAGAATACGTAATAAAATTATATGAACTTTAAGAAGAGACTAGTGCTAAACATTGGAACTTATTTTTTAGATTAGAAGATCCACTACCTCCAGGTTGGGAGATCAAGTACACACCAGATGGTTCCAGGTACTTTGTGGATCATAATGTGAAAACAACAACCTTCCAAGATCCCAGGTCTAACCATGGAGGAAAAGGGTATGAAATGATTATGGTTAAAATAAAAATCACTGTTTACAGATGTCAGAAAAATTCAAAATTCACTTAGTATGTCCTCTTTTTAGATACCTTTATTAAGTGTATGAATATACGGTCATAATTTAATAATAATAGTTTTTATCTTTACATGGTATTTTGAAAGAGCATCATATGCTCATTTTTACAATCATGAGAATGGAAATAGCCCAACTTTTCAGATGTAATTGATTCAAAGTGAAAGGTTTGCATTTCATAAAATTTAGTGAACAGATGCTAATGAAGGAGTGTTTGCAGTATTTTAAGATACTCCTTAATGAAGAGGTGTTGTTTAGGGTTGTGTGTTTAATATCAATATCTATAATGGAACTTTTAGTTTGCAGTATTTACTTCGTTCAGTTAATATGAAATGTAGGTTTCAGAAAGATAAACATTAAACTTAACCTTCATATTTGAGAAACAGAAAAGGCTTCTTCATCAGATTATTAACCCTCTTGCTATTGGTAGTTTAAAGTGTACATGTCATAACCTTTTAGTTACATTTAAAATTTAATTAAACTACTCTATTATCAATGTATATGAATAAACTTGACATCAAATTGTAATTCAATATAAATTTTAAATTCTTAATTTTATAAAGAAATATTTTTAAAAAGTCCTCAATCTCTCCTAGTATGAAATTTGTTCTTTTGGTGGTGTTCTGCCTTCTCTAGTCTGATTTTTATAGCCTTCAACCTTATTTGTTTCTGGAGTCATAAACTAGAAAATCTGACCCACTTGTCACATCCTTTCTTTCTCAAGTTTCTAATAGTTCTCTCTGATGTTTTATACTATACTATTCTTCATGAGGTATGTTTCTGAGCATACATAATTCAGAACAGTAATGTGAGCTACACGTTTGCCCAGTGATTTACAACTTGTATGGTGGGATTATTAGTTAGATAAGGTTCAAAGGGCAATAAAACAATAAAACTAAGTATAAATAGATGTATACTGTTATGAGCTTTAAGCTGTTTAGGATAAACAATTGTAATTTCCTGTTACAATCATTCTAGAAAAAAAAAGGTAACTTATATTTATTTTGTGTTTTTTTTTTATGGTAGTTACAAGATCAATCAAATTGACCAAGCCCATATAGAATTAGGGTAGAGAAAATAACAAAATATAAAGTTTCACTGAAAAAAATAAAAAACATTTGATATTTATTTAGGAGGTTTTAGAGGTTATGTAAATGAAATTTGAAAATTTTCTGACAAAAAGTATTTTTTAATCTTAACATGAAAATAATTTTGCACTCGAAGTGGTCAGTACTCTGACTCCATATATTTATGGACAAATCTTTAGTAAAAATACTTAATTAAAATTTCTGATTTTTTGTCTACAAAAGACATATAATATTTACAGAAAGTTTGCCAAATTTCATTAAGATACACAAAACATATTAAAAGTTATTATATGAAAATTCTGATAGTTACTTTGGGGTTACAAGGTTGGTCACATTGACCAACTCCATATGGAAAGATTTAACCATTATGAATGTACCAACTTTATTGTTAATAATTGCACATGGAAAAGCTTAAAAGTTAAGTAATCTTTCTGTAAAACAGGATACTTTAATTACCTGTCTGTTTCAGGCCAAAGGGAGCATATGGTGTGCCTGTAGCATATGAAAGAAATTTTAAGTGGAAACTCACCCAATTCCGATATTTATGTCATGTAAGTATAAAACTATTGGAAATATTTTTAATGGATTGTTCTTTCTAGATACAAAGCAGTTCATCTGTACATGTGCTGATACATATGATGTGTACTTACAAGTGAATACCTTCAGTGATGGTTTTAATAGCAATCAAATAATATGTTGATCTTGTATATCACTATAATATTGATAAAATTATATTAAAGCAGTACATGTTTGGGTTGTCACTGCTGTAGTGTCTATTAATTTATAATTTGAATAATATCACTTCCACATATGTATTTTTGTTTCAAGTACTTTCTACTGGGGATATATTAGATCTTATTTATTGAAAATAAACTATTTATTGGATATAAATTGGTCTGGACAAACAATACTGTTAGCAAAAGTTATGAAACCTAGATTGATGAAGATGACAGTTGTGTCTTTTTGAAGTATGAGGTTCTATGTCACTGATAAATCCAGCCAGTTTTTGACATATTTTTTATGATTTATAGTTGAAATTGATGATTACTGAAATTGGCAAAATAGATATTTAATAGATATCATTCAAATTTGCTTTGAATGGATATATATGAAATGTAACTTTCTAATAAGCAATATAAAAAAATGAAATTCTAAGATGAAAGAGGATTTTTAATGTTTTTTCAAAACAGTATTTCACAACAGAATTTTGATAATTTCACAACCTAAGAATGATAGAAATATGACATCAAGTTTTATGTTAATGCTGAAAGTAGACAGTACTTGGTAAGTTTGTTTCATGCATTTTGGTTTATTTTCACTATCAGAAGGAAAACATCAAAGCATGTCAATGATGCCCTAGTTTTTATTTTCAAAAGTGGCTATCAGCTTGAATTTGTAAATCAAAATGTAGATAATTTTTGGAATCAGTGTTGTTTAAATATCTTTGTATGTACTTTTAAGAAAAATCATATAGTCTATAAAACAGAATACAACAATTGTATAAGAGCCAGAAGAACACTTACTACCTCAAAAAAGAAATGAAATTTACATAAAGTTCTGCATGTTTAAATACAGTAAATTAGTGTTTTTAGAAACCATAGTTGCTTTGTATTAACTGCCCATGATGGTAAGTCTTGAAGGAAGAAAGAAAGTGCATTGAATATAGCTTTTAATTATCTGAAGCACTTTTACTAATATAGGCAAATAAGTTGTATAGTATTTAACAAATGAACATTGAACAAATCTTAATGACACTGATGCTTGTTTATAATCAATTGAATATTAAACTTAACCTAGATCTATCATCTTGCTTATAGCAAATATTTTTATTATATTTCAGTGTAATGCCTTACCAAGTCACATAAAAATAACTGTATCAAGAAACAATATATTTGAAGATTCTTTTAGTCAGGTAGGTATGGCAACAAATCAGGAAAAGTTTTTTGATCATGATTATAAGAATGGATATTTTTTCTTGAAATTTAACCCTTCCTGTAGATCATGTCTTGTATCGTTGTTGGTTTGGCTGTTTCAGCTATGAGGTTATGGCTATGCCAAATTATGCACACAGTATTTTACTTGTTTTTTGATTTAGCAAATATATCTTTTACTGGATTGAAGATTTAAAATTTAGTGTCGAAGTATCAAAGATTCTTAGGAATGCAGAGGCCCTGGAATCTTATCACTTGAGTTTATTAGACCCATCTTTATATAGAAAAAAAAAAAATTACTTCGACATTAAAATGTTTATTATAAAAAAAGAGATAAATGAAGCACAATCTGAAAAGGGATAACAATATTAATTTGTAAATAAAAAAAATACTCTGAGAAAGTTCCTGTACATCTTTGACTATGTGAAAACAGCTGTAATTATTGTTAGAACTGTCATATTTATACCCTAAGCTCAGTTACATTTTAATTGGATTCAGACTATCAAGTCAGTTTAATTAACAGATGTCAGCTACCCAAGTCAGTGTAATTACTTGGCTTTTGTTTTCCTTGCAAAAGAGAACCATGTGTAGAACCATTCAATTATATAACTGCTATTTAGATAAAATAAAACAAAAAACTAATGTATCTCAGCACAATGAAAAGTAAAATCTTTTTTATCAGTTACAGCTGACTAGTAATGCAGCCACCATTAGGACTAGTGTCTAAGACACTGTAGACATTAGCTCTAAAACTGGTTGATTGGAACTGAAGATAAAGATTTTACATTTCATTGTGCCAAAAACGTTTTCTTGTGTTTTTTACTCTTAAAAAAAACTCAGGTCTTATGTATGAAAAGAAATTATTATATATACAACTGCTAAGAGTAAAAATATTAGAAGAAAAACCCAAAAGATATTTGTTACTTGGATGGAACTTAACTGTTAGTGTTTGTTAAAAGGAAAATAATTTTGGACTGGAAATAGTTTGAAATGAGTCATAAAGGTTGGGATGGTATAGTACAGTGTTTCTCAACCCATGTGTCACAATCTAAAATTGGGTTGTTAGAATGTGTGGAAGTATTTAGTAAGCCAGATCTTGTTTCCCTAAAGCTATTTATTGGTCACAACTGACCATCACTGGTTACAAATGGGTCATGAACCACTGGGGGTTCATGATTTGTGTTTTGATGATGTAAAATTGCATTCTGCAATTTTTGGGTTCATTATTGGAGTGGTGGTCAGGTCCAAATATTTGATTACAGTAGCCCAAGAGTTGGTAGTGGGTACTGTTGATTAGTTGCATGCCTTCCTTATAAGCTATCAGTTTAAAATCAGGGATAGCTGGAACAGATAGTTCTTATATAGCCTTACATGAAGTTCTGAAACAGACAAGCACAATGATTCAAGAAAGTTTGACTTATTATTTCATTGGTGATGGATTTTTAAGGTACTTGATGTTACTAAATTATCTCTGTCAGTCAGGGATGTTAACCAATTAATAACTGCTCACAAGAAGTTGAATTAATTATCATTTGTGTTTTGACTTTTAGTAAAAGACCTTTAATCATGCAGTTTATGGACAGAGTGACCAGTAACATAAATTAAGTAAATAGTGGTGATGATTTACTCTGTAATTCTGTAAACATATCAGTTAAAAAGTATTTGTCATTATAATCAAATTATTTTTGATACTTGATACTCTACTCAATTACTTGTGCATAGAATTTAATTTTCCTCCTTCTAAAATTTTAATAACTTTTTGTTTGGTGTTTCGCTTAGATAATGAGAGTTCCACCACATGAACTTAGGCGGAGGCTTTTTATAACCTTTCGAGGAGAGGAAGGTCTTGATTATGGGGGAATTGCCAGGTGAATTTAGCTTATCTTATTAACTATTGTACTAAACTAAATGATTTAATCAACTCAACTAGACAGTATGTGTAGATTTAAAAATATTATAGCTAGTGTGTATGGTTTGAGATTAAATTTTAAAGCTTAATTTGTGATGGTGTATTTGTAATACTTGGTTCTTATAAAAACACTGTATGCTTACAGAGAATGGTTCTTCCTCTTGTCTCATGAGGTTCTCAATCCCATGTACTGTCTCTTTGAATATGCTGGTAAAAACAACTACAGCTTACAGATCAATCCTGCCTCTTCAGTTAACCCTGATCATCTCTTATACTTTCGATTTATAGGTCGATTTATTGCAATGGTAAGTGCTTGTAGCAGTATAACTGTAAAGTGGTAGATGGGTAAACTAATCCAAAAGACACACCACAAGTCTAATGTACACCTGAAAACAAATCTAATCAATGACACCTTAGATTAATGATTAAGTTTGTGAGCAAGATATCCTCTTACTTTACTGTCTGAAGGTTGTATGAAATGTAAAACAGGAATGTCTTATTTTACACCTTCTAACTTAATGGTTCAATTGAAGACAAGAAGAGTTATGAGTAGCAAAGTAAACTCATTATTCAAGTATGACTTTATAAATTTATGTTTAAAGATTCACTAAAAACTATTTACAAATCTTCTTTTTTTTCCTTTTGTCATTAATATAGAAACAAAATTACTGTAACTATATGATTACTGACAACATCTTCAGAAGAATAACAAAGAGATAATCAGTTGTTTTCTTTGGAGGGGTAACCTTGTAAATTTAATATTTTCATAGTTTGCATTAAACCTTGTTTTTCAATTTACATATCAAATTGATCTCGTAAGTAAAGTAAATCTAAATATACTGACATTGTTTTGGACTTTTTCGATAAATGCTTTGTATGTATGTTTCAAGTTTTTTTGTAAATGTTTTTGTAGTTATATTTAATTGTGATTTCATAATTGTCCAGATTTCTAATAAGAGAAAAATAATTGCTGAGATATAAGTTTATATTAGAATATGAAAGTTTTTTTGTCAACTAAATATCAACAAAACTTAGAATAATAATTCAAATTACAGCAAGTTATAGTTTCCTTAATAATTTTTCAAAGTGATTCTTGGAATTATTTTTCAGGCCTTATTTCATGGAAAGTTCATCTACACGGGCTTTACATTACCTTTCTACAAACGAATGCTAGGAAAGAAACTGACCATGAAGGATATAGAGAGCGTTGACCCAGAGTTTTATAACTCACTTGTCTGGATTAAGTATGGAAATTCATCCAAATTCAATTATATATTTATATAAACCAGAAAAAGATTATATTGTGTGAATAAAATAAAAGTAGGAATCCATGTTAATCTGCAACATTTTTTTAATTATAGATATATATATATATCAAAACCAATGCATTTAGATATGAAATTTTATAAGATTTTAGAAATTTCATGCTTTTGCTAAGATTTCCTTTTGTAATAAAGTAAGTGTTGTCTAAGGACAAATACAGAATATGGGTTTTTATCATTATTTATTAAAATGTAGTGTTTTCAAGTTGTCAAAATGATGAATTATCATCAGAAACTATTAGAAAGAGGAGAAAAATACTTGTACAGTTTGATAGATAATGGTTATTTAAGAGAAAGCTGTTCTATAATGTTGATATTTTTTGTCAACTCATATCTGTACAGTATGATATAGGAAAAATCACATAGAAGAGTGTATGCTGAAAATGTCGAACAGTGTTGATATCAGTTATTTGTGAACATTAGTTTTAACTGTACAGTCTGATATTTTGTTTATTTAGTGGCAGAGAAAATAACATAGAAGATTGTAGGTTGGAGCTTTCCAGCAATGTTGAGATGAGTTATTTGTAAACATTTGATTAACTGTATTTATGTTTACTTTTTGGGAGAGAACAACATAGAAAAGTGTGGACTGAAACTTTTCCTCAATTTTTATATTAATTTTTTGTGAAAAATACATAACTCTATTATCTGATATTTTATGGCAAGAGAGAACAATATAGAAGAGTGTGGACTGGAGCTATTCTTCAGTGTTGATTTTGACATCCTTGGCCAAATTCAGTCTCATGAACTAAAGCCCGGTGGAACCGATATCCGTGTAGATGAACTAAACAAAGATGAATACCTCAGGTATTGATGTAATTAAAGCTTATGAAGAATGGAAAAACAGTTCTGACTGAACTTTGTTTGAAGGCATATGTTAAAGCTAGAATGTGATGTTCAAGTTATGTTGCATTTATTTAGGTTTTGCTTAGCATATACTTCATGAACTTATAATTCACATTTCTAAATATTTCACTTGGAATAATATTTTAAAAATGTTATTAAAAGTTGTCTTAAAATGACATATATCATTTACTTTGAGATTAATTGGCCTATATCATGGCAGTATTTTGTATGAAATAAAAAACTTTATGCTAAAAGACTAAACTTTAGATACCAAGAATAGTGTACTAATCTGTCCTTGTCTGTAGGATGATGACCGACTGGAGGTTTTCTCGAGGACAAGAAGAACAAACTAAAGCTTTTCTGGATGGTTTTAATGAAGTTCTACCTTTGGAGTGGTTGCACTATTTTGATGAACGTGAGCTCGAGGTAATAATTAACTTCTGTGTACCTGATATTGCATATCTATGGAACAAAACACTAAATTTGTGCATACAGATGATGGTTTTTCATAGGTGAATTTGCTTATGTTGTTCTTCTAAGACCCAAATGCTTAGCTATTCTGTTAAGATGAAACATCTAAATCATACTTATGAGTCCACTTTTACCAATTCTGTGTTTTTTTATTATACAGAATGGTTGAATACATGATATTAAAATGATTAATATTAAGTATCTTATTGAGCTTTTGAGTGACCATGTAGTATATGTTATTGAATTATTGAGTGACCAGATATTATCTCTTACTGAACTCTTGAGTGTCCAGATAGTATCTCTTGTTTAACTCATGATTGTCCAGGTATTATCTCTATTGAACTTTGAGTATCCAGATAATATCTGTTATTATACTCTTGATTGTTCAAGTGGTATCTCTTAAGTGAGTGGATTTTGTTACTAAACACTGTGGTTTTGACTTGTTATAAGCATGGAATGAGGATAGGTAACTGATAGGTTTGAATGGATAAACTTTTATAAGATGGCAACTTTATTTGTTATGCAATGTAATTAGAAATATAGTTGATGTCAACAAATTAGTGTTTTGACCTAAAAGTTAGATAATCCATCTTAATTTAAATTTAGTCTAAATATTCTTTCTTCAGTGAGCATTTTAAAATTCAAATATAATAAAATGAAAACAGAGGCTGAGAAGTTAAATGATGTATATATATGTAAATCTTTATTTTGATTGCGAGATGGCAGCACATATATGTACTTTGTTTTTCCTTATTTATTGCATCAAATTATTTATTCTGTGTGGATCTGGTCTTTTGAATTAGTAAAGTCACAAAGTTGTAAGTTCATACAATTTTAAAAACACTTCTAAAGTAGTATGATTTTGAGGCTTATTGGCAAGTGGTATTAGTTTCATAAAGGTTTAAATATTTAATATAAACAATACAGGTGTTATTAACATTAATGGGGATTAATTTGTTAGTATTAATACAATTTTTGTAAATTTGATGAGGAAATACATTATGTTTGATTCTTTAAAAGTAAAAACATTTCAGTAAACAGCTGATAGTTATGTTCCATTTTTGAACCCCTCTTTCCTTTTAGCTTATGCTTTGTGGGATGCAAGAAGTGGACATAGAAGACTGGCACCGTAACACCATTTACCGACACTATACTCGTAACAGCAAGCAAGTGATCTGGTTCTGGCAGTTCGTTAGGGAAATGGATAATGAGAAACGTTCCAGATTGTTGCAGTTTGTAACAGGAACTTGCAGAGTACCAGTTGGTGGTTTTGCTGAACTAATGGGTAAGTCTTACCCTTGTGATTTTTTAAAATATGTGAATCGTGTAAAATATTGTAAACATTTCAAATAGCTATTTCATTCTTAATTTATTTGTTCAAAAAACACTGTATTAAATGCTTTTATAGCCCCTCTAAGAAAGTGGCTTTTCTTCATCTCTAGGGAGCAGCGGGCCTCAGCGTTTTTGCATAGAAAAAGTTGGGAAAGAAACTTGGCTTCCACGTAGTCACACTTGTTTTAACAGACTGGACTTGCCTCCTTATAAAAGTTATGAACAACTGGTGGAGAAATTGACATTTGCTATTGAAGAGACAGAAGGATTTGCTCAGGAATGAAGTTATCATGACATTTGAAAAATATACATTACAGAATGCTGTTTTGGTGTTCATAAAGTAGAAAATAGTGGACTTGGATTGTCCTCTATATCAAAAATGTTCCTGTGAAAGCAATGAGGGTAGTGAAATTACATCACCCAAATATTCTGTCTTCAGAGGTTAACTGTATTAACTTTAATGGTATGCAAGCAAATTGACTTTCGAGAAAAAACTGTAGTCTTTCAAAGATAAAAGGAGCTTTTTGTACAAATAAAGAAAGCATTAATTTTTTCTTCTGTGAGATCAATTTAGAAAATGCCTTAGTAAGGTTAATTTGTTTCTTGTAATGGAGGTTCCCGTTAGTGCATGTGTAAATAATTTAAACAGGTGAAATGTATTTAATACATTTCAGGTGAATGAAGTGTTAAATCTTGGAATTTTTACAGTGGTTGGACATGAAATAACCAATTATCTAGGACTCCAGGAACAAAGGCCATTTGTATAGAAAGGCTGGCATAGAATAATGTAAGGGTTATGTATTCTCTTTAGAAAATTTAATCTAAGCAGCATACAGTTTTTCTTTTTATGTATTAAGTTGAAGATTTTGACAGCTATTATATATTGTTCCTTTATTATGTACACTATTTTCAGTGTCAACCAAAGAACTTCATTACAATATCCATCCAATGTTCTTTCAATTCTATAAAATACACGCTTCTAGAGAATCTATTGTAATCCTGCAGTTTTCCAACAGGTAATTAGACACCTTATTTGGGATTTTGTGTGTTGATCCTGCAGCTTTCAGATATAAAATAACAGACGTATTATTTGGGATTCTCTTGATCCTACAGTTCTTGCAACAACACATATATTTTGGGAGTCTATATCTTTATCCTGTAACATTACAGAAATATTAGTTGGAAATTTGTCTTGATTCTTCAGTTTTCCAACAAAACATAACAGACTTTTTCCTTTTTTTTTGGATTCTGTGCCTTGATCTTGCAGTTTTCTAACAGAATGTGACACCATGGCATTGATGTTTTTACTGAGAATGAAATAGCTCTGACCAAACCCAATCAAAGTTGTCACAGTGTTTATTCTGGATAGCCACAAAAATTCAATTGAACCTAAAGTGTCTGATTTGATAAACTACAAAGTATAAATGAATCTAAAAGATCCGTCCTAGATAACTTCAAGGTATAGTTGAACATACTGTGTCTAACCAGAACAACAATGAGAACACGGTTAAACCAGCAAAATTGGACTGGACTAGGATAGGCTTAAGATACAAAATAAAAAAAAGTAAGCAAGAGGCTATCCTTAGATACTGTGAATAAATTTTAGAAAAACTGGTATACTATAGATTGGACTGCATTCTGAAAAAGCAGTAATTAATTAATACATTCTGCAGGCCACCATTAACTTCAATTTTTTAAAATCTAAAAACGTGTATCTGTTCTAATTTTGTTTTTAAATAGCTGCAAATTCCTGTTTCATTTTTAATTTTTTACTGGTCCTATTTCATATTGTTAATTTTTTTGTTTCTGCAATTTATATGTAGTTCTTTAACTTGTAACTTGACAGCTGAAAGTTTAGAAAACAGCTTCAGAAAATATTGAATTTTTTAAGAATAGTGTAAGAAGTACAGTATGTTGCAGAAAACGAATGATTGTATAGCTGGTGTGATTGTATAAGCTATTTAATATTTCAGCTAACAATGTTTCAATATTCTAACTAAGTAAATATTGAGTTTTTTGAAATGTACTACTGAAAATATTGTGTAATGAAACATAATAAGACTAAGGTCATTAGAGGTACGTCTTTTATATGTTGGAATGTTTTTTTTATTGTATCTAACTTGAAGTTTTCGTATACATGAGAATAACGCGTAATAATTGGTCATTCCTAACCATATGAACATTTTTTTAATGGAAGCTAATTATAGATTATTTAGTATTTTGTAATAAGGATAAAAAAATATTTATTCAAATTATTCAAGGTGGTAACAGTAGCATATATGGATTGTTGTAATACATAAAGAGTGTTGTTTCTTATTTAAGTGCAAAATTTTCAGTGTACTGTCAGAGATATGTTTTGTAATTAGAAACATCTAAATATTAGTTAATCTGTCTTTGTAACTTGAAAGTCTAGAAAACTGATTTTGTGAAATCCAACGATTTCTCATAACTTTTAAAAAATGATTATAGATCAAAATAGTTTAAGAAAATAGAAATATAATTTGGTAAAGTTCCATATATGAAATAATTTTTGTGATTAATCAGACTGAGTTTGATTGTCATGTTAATGTTTGATGTTGTTATGTTTGACAGTTTTGTAGGTTGCCTGAGGTTGTAATTAGTGAATGGTATAAGTATGGCAAGGGATTATCCTGTTTTGATTGTGTACATACTTCTTCTGGATCTTAAAATAAAGTTTTAAGCCATTTCATAATGAAGAGGTGTATATTTTGCAATTGTATTAATTTATGTAATTACCTAGGTATTTTTTTTTTACTTAAAACTTTTAAATTATTAACCTTAATTTGTAATTTATGAAAATTCAGCTGTGTGAGTGAAGTGCTCAAAAAATTGCATATTTTGATGCAATTCTTGTGGAAAATATTTGAACATTGCTTTTAATCAGATCTTCAAAATATGCAAAGTTTGTGCTAAGTGTATGGGAAAATTAGCATTAGATACCAAATATTTTTTAAATATATTGGATCCACTATGTTTTGTATGAGTGTACACACATCTGAATCAGTGTGATCTCTCTGTTGAGAAACTATAAGGTGAGTCAGACTGAACCTGAGAAAGTACATTTAGTGCACCAAAAAAAGAAGCTTGATTGGGTGGTTCTGGTACAGGAGCAGTGTTTAGAAAGGTTTAGAATTTGTTTACTTTTATCACATACCTTATTTGAGTGGGAATTAAATTTAAACACCAGGGGAATGCTTTAGAATTATTTTATAATCTATCATTTAAATATAAATGCTTATGACAAACAACTATATTCTAATGGTGCTGGTAGCAGCATTTTCCAGAAGTTTCATGTACAATTAAGACTAATATATACCAGAATTGTGAACCTACTTGTTAAAGAGTAGTTTATTACAGCATAGGAGTTCCTCATTACCACATTGCTTTGATGGGTGATGATGTATATCAGCATCCATGGGTTAAAAATGTCAAATCTTTTTTTATCTTGTGGTAAGCAGAGTGGAAATTATGTGTGCACAATAATCTGAAATGTGTTTCACAAACAGTTGTAGGCGAGTAAGATACAGCTGGTCTAGAATATGAAAAAAGAAATGTTTCATACATATATATAAATTTTTGTTTCATTCTTGTCATTTTTCTCAATTTTGTTTTGTGAAAATGCTTTTAATATTTTTTCATTTCTTCCCGACTTACTTTCATTGGATTTCTATCTAATTTAAAAAAGGGTTGCCATATATTTTTTTACATTCTATACTATTAATTGAAATAACATAGGCTCACGCTCACTTTCATCTTCCCATTTCATTGACTTATTATTTCTGTTATTGTTATTAACTTCCCTTCAGCTTCATTACTTTCCTTGTTATTTTCAGTTTCCATTCTTTTGAGTCTCATTACCTCTCTAGTTATCGTTTGCTCTTAGTCTTTTTACTTCCCATTAGTTTCCTTCTTAGTCTCAGTACTTTTCTAATTACATTGTGTTTGTTCTTAGCTGCATTGCTTCCCCGGTTACTATTTGCATTTGTTCTTTAGTTTCTGTTTTCAGTCTTTCTTTGTTGATCATTTTTGTTGTTAGTCTCATTACTTGTGTACTTGTCAGTTTCAATTCTTAGTCTTTTGCTTCTTTAACTACTGCTACTTTCTTCTTGTCAGTTTTCAAACGTTCAGGAAATAGACTAATTATTCTTTCACTTCTCTAAGACTTTTTTTTGTCTAAAAGAACATTGAAACAAATTTCCCCAGTTTATAAAATTTATGTTTTCAGTGGTTAACTAAACTGCAATAAAAATTTATATTTTATTGAGTTTTGTATAAATCATTTTAATTTGATATGAAGGTACGTTAGAATCTATTTTTTTTTTCATGATTTCATAAGGTATATAAATATGGATTTACTGTAAATTATGCCATTTATATTAAAAGAAAAAAGGAAGTTTTACTTCTCATTACTCTTGACATTGAATATTATTATTGTAAAGAACCTAATGCATATGGTAATGAAAGGAATAAACAGTTGATCTGAAGTTGAATGTTCAGGTAATAAGAATTTTACAAAAAAACTTCTTAATTAAGAAAAAACTTGTACCTTACAATCCATTTATGGGAACTTTTCTCATAGCATGTTCACAAAAAAAGAATGTGTAATGACTTATACAAAATACTGCTTTAAAATAAGAACACTGAGAAGTAAAAACACTTGTTTATTGAAATCCATACCAACATTAAAAGGGGAAGAAAAATGTATAAATATTGAGCAAAAAGCCACTGAGTCATACTAGTTTTTTAACTAAGGTTAAGTGGTTTTTATATATTATTCACTGAAAATAATGCTGCTTATGATATATCTGTAAATATCAATACTATTGTGCTCTTAAGTAACTCTGTATTTTATTTTAAAGTACTATCAAAAGGTCTTTAGAAGTTTAAGTATCATAACAATATACTGATTTTAATCATGCTTTATAAAAATGATGTTCCAGGTCTTATGCTACCCTTGGAACTACTTCCTCTGTCATCAGTCATACCCATTAATGATTATGATGACCTTGGTTATACATTATTGCCAGACATCACAATCTTTATTGTAACAAGCTTCTTTGAAAGATAGCAAAGTCAATTTTAGAATACACATCTAGAAAAACTTCACAGACCCTTATGTGGACTTAGGCTTCTAAGACCACATTTAAGTAAACCAAAAGCATAAAAGTGAAATGGAGTTTCATTACGAAACTTGACTTGTATAGTTAATTTGGTGTTAGTAATTTTAATATCTTTGGCCATTTCTTCAGATTTTGATTTTGAGATGTTGCTTGCACCTTGAAAGTTTGTCAACTTCAAATTTTTGTTTATTACCTTGTTAATGGTACAAGAAATTATGTGGATCTTCATTGTAGTGGCTTTCTTTGTCAGAAGATTTTCATAAACATAGCTGATGCTTTATGAAAGTATTGCTCCAAATTGACTTCGTTTTTTTTTTTTCATTCAGATGCATGGCCTAGTGGTTAGGCTGCTTGACTTTGTAATAGGAGGGTTCAAATCCCTGTCACCAAATATGTTTACTCCTTTAGCTGTGGAGGCATTATAATGTGAAGGTCAATCCCACTTTTTTTATTAGTAGAGTATTAAAAAACTGGCAGTGGGTGGTGTTGACTAGCTGCCTTCCCTCTAGTCTATCACTGCTAACTTATGAATGGCTAATGTAGGTAGCCATTGAGTGGAACAAACACCTAACTACAGGACAATGCTGCCATAGTTAGACTTGTGGCCGAAGAAATATTTGTTGCATCCCTTTCTAAGGCAAGATTATCAAACAATGTAGAACAAACAACAGGTTATTTCAATAAAGGAAGCTGAAAAACTGGCACAGCAGAACATTTGGTACATCAATGGACTCTGGTAAAATTTGGTTTGTTTTGAATTTCACATACAGCTATACATTTGAGATTATTATGTTATACATTAGTAAATACTTCACAAAATAATGTCCAAATTCTTATGAAACAACATTATTGTCTACTGCTGTCTTTGTTTGCTACCCACTGAACATTTTGAGTCAAAAATGTCATATTTGATATCGATTACAGACATCAATGCTTAAAATACTTGTGTGTGTATATATATGTCAACATATTAAGATATTGTTACTTGTGGATGACAAAGAAATACACTGCAAACAAATTGTAACTTTACACCCATGGCCATTTATATTCTGCACTCCTCAACAAATATTCTTATAAAATTAGAAAATCAAGATGATAATTGACTTGTATATGCTAGTTCAGCTGTGTCACTCTAGATTTAAGCCATGGCACTACAAGCTACATGTTTAGCACTTTTATATTTGGTTCACAAATATTTTTAGTTTTTGCTTTTGAAGTTCATTTGCTGTGTTGTCGCCTACAGAGTGCATAATTCTTCTCGTGATTCATGGCATGTGCACGTTTTACTGACATCACGACAGTATAAATTGCAACATTAAGCGTCCCATATGTAATGTAATTTAAGTGTCTACTGACTGACTGTCTGACAAACAACACAACATTGCATGGTGGTGCAAATGTTAAAATAGGTGACCCCTCCAGGCGACCTTTAGACCCCTTTTGGGGAAATTAATTCCCTCTTGGTTTATTTACTTTTTCTCTACCACTGTAAATAAATTGGACTTTAATTCTTACTACTGTTTTACTATGTGCAGAAAAGGGTTTCGATACCCGTGGTGGGCAGAGCACAGATAGCTCATTGTGTAGGTTTGTGCTTAACTTCAAACAAACAAACAAAATTTCTCTGTTGTTAGTCAACAGCTTCCTCCTCCAGCCTGTTCGTGACAAAATATCTTCATTTGAGGTGTGACTTATCTAACATACCTTCAAGATGCACCTTAAGAACCACGACTCAACTGCTTCAATTTTTTTGTCCATACAACGAAAATTAAGATTAACCTTTTTTCCTCATAACGTGTCCGAGAAACATCAACTGTCTTTCTCTGTTGTGGCCCCCCAGTAGCACAGCGGCATGTCAGCGGACTTACAACGCTAGAAACCGGGAAATTGAAAGTCTGATCGTAACTGGAAAGATTGAAGGAAGGAAAAACAGTGGACTTATGTTTGTTTCTAATTTCGCGCAAAGCTACATAAGTGCTATCTGCGCTAGCCGTCCCTAATTTAGCAGTGAAAGACTAGAGGGAAGGCAGCTAGTCATCACCACCCACCGCCAACTCTTGGGCTATTCTTTTACCAACGAATAGTGGGATTGACCATCACATCATAACGCCCCCACGGCTGGTGGGAAGGGGATTCGAACCCGCGACCTTTAGATTGTGAGTCAGGCGCCATAACCACTAGGCCATGCTAAATAGATGACTGTATCTCCATTGGAAATTCTTTGTGCCTCAAACAGAAGAGATCTGTGGAAGACCACGATCACCAAGTTCTGTTTGGATATGGCACATAGAGAGAGAAAGAGATATATGTATGAACATAATCATTATTTTTTCTACATCTACTCACAGATGTTTTTCGCAAGATGGTATTTTCAAAAGACATATATTACAAGTTATCGTTTATTAAACACACATTAAATTTTATTCATCAGTCGTATTAAACTCAAGTTATTTAAACTAAATAGTGTTTGTTTGTTTGTTTGTAATTAAGCACAAAGCTACACAATGTACTATCTGTGCTCTGTCCACCACGGGTATCGAAACCCGGATTCTAGCGTTGTAAGGCCGCAGACATACCGCTGTGCCACTGGGAGGCACTAAATAATGTTTATCACATTGAGAGTCGTTAATAGATTGTTCTTTATTGATATGTATTTATTTCAGAATTTCGTTCAAGCCTGCACAAGTTCTATCTGGGCATAATTGTCCATAATTTTAAACCCATAAAGTCAGATTACATTTAAGACGGGTAATGAACAGAGATTTAATCATCATTCGTATGGCGCATCAACGACCACAAAGTTTTTTGATGCAACAGATCGCGAACCATGCATTCTCAATTCACAGTAAGTGCATGCTGTTCACTTTATCACTCCCAATCCTGTTAATGATGTTTAGGTTGAATGCACAAGTAATTTATCATCTGTGAACATTTGTACCAAATTCTACTAATGATCCTCATTAATTTATAGAAAATAGTGAATATTAGACATATGTGATAAAATAACGCGTGTTGCATATAGAATGATCTTTTTTTTACAGTTTTAATTTTAAGTTATAATTATTTATTGTCTTACAATTTATAATTTATTGTTTTAAACATTTGAATTAAAAGTTAATTTTCACAATGAATTTAGAAAAGCATTTTTAATGAGATATGCATAATTCGAGTAAGAACATGACCATCTAGCATCCAAGACACTTGCTAACTATGTTATTTCTATGCTGAAACTTTCTTTCCTTTTACATTTTACATAATTGTAGTGATAATTAGCAATGAAATTTTTTGAGTACAGTAAAATCTTAGCATTTGGATAAAATCGTCATTTTATGCTACTAACACTCATCGGATAAGTTGTGTATTAATTTCGTTTTAATTAATCAATTTGCTTTATCTACTGTCTGTATATTAAGTGATGTTATTTTCATTTGTGAGAAAATAAGTAATTAGAGATAACTAACTGTTGTATCTTACTAAACTTTTGATCAAATTATGTAATGTAAATGTGGAAGCATGCACAGCACCCTATTGAACTTTACACTGCCACTCATATACGTTAAAGTCTAATATTCCAATGAACGACTTATTGATTTTCTCCCTAATCTAAAATTCGTTTTCACAATATATTAAATACGAGTGTTTGAGAAATGGTCGTTCAGGGGAAAGATCTTAACGTCTTACTGTCCACGGGGGGATTTTTAGAACAGGAGATGTTACTCAAGAGTTCGATGCGAACCTGCATCTGCTATTCATACATATCAGTTATGTGACAGCTTCATGAACTATTAATTTAGCGAATAATTAAATATCATTTAATTACTCTTCGAACGCAGAAAAACTATTTTGTATTTTATTTTTACTAAAATTTTGAAAGTCAAAAGAAAGAGTGTTGCATCATACGAATTTTTGAAGAAAAAGAAGATAAGAAACAGAAATAAACATTTTGCATGCTTAAGGAAATTTTAAAGACATTATTGAGACCAAGGCTTTCCATAGAGTAAATTTAATAAACTGGTATTTTATGAAGATCAGAACTTTCCCTACAATAACTTTAATAAAATAATTTATGAAGAGAAGGACTCCTCATACTAAAACTTCAATAAAATACTTCATTGAAACCAGGACTCCCCCTACAGGAACTTAAAAAAAAAATGATGGAGAGCAGAACTCTCCATACGGTGACTTTAATAAAATAACTTGTGAAAAGCAGGACACTATACGTGAACTTTAATATAATGATTTATAGAAAGTAGGACTCCCTAAACAGATTCTTTAATAAAAATTTTATGGAGAGCAGGACTCTCCATACTGAAACTTTAGCAGAATAAGATCTATTAAAAATTCTCTTATGTTTATATATATATATAAAACTAAGTGTGAAAGCCCAAGTACTAATTGCTACATATTATAAACACTTGAAGCCATAAAGCTCATTTTGACTATTTATTTCGCACACCAATCAAGCTGACTGTAAAAAGCATCAAATATGGTTCCTGGACAGATTATAAAAACTGAAGAAGAAAAAGAGCTAACTTGAATCCGGCTTATTTCTCCAAAGCTACTGGAGAGATTGGAAGCACAAACTTCAAGAAGATTCGTGAAGGTTTCCCTGTCTGGAACAAATTTCAGCTGACGAAACGAAAGTCAATGTAGCGGAACATTGTACATGTTACAACAAAGAAAACGGAGTGTATGAATCACATTTCGTTACGATTGACAGAGATGGGGACATAGGATAACTGCTCTAACACAGTATTGCTTTACTCTGCAGTTTTTTCCAGTTAAACCCGTAACTATTGCTATACTTTGATATGTTATCAAATATTAAAGAACCATTTATAGCCAAAAAAAAAAAAAAAAAGGAAACAGCAAATAACCAATGAGCTCATTTCCTCGACATTTCATGTTACGGTCGTTTCAAGTGATAATCCTATTTGAACACAAGGACAGTTTTGTAAAATTAACCGATTATGTTGATTAACATCACAGTGGTCGATCAAGCTCTAAATGTTAAAAAAGACACAGGAAGGTGGTAAATACATGGACGAGTTAGCTAGATTCGCGCGCGCGCGTGTGTTTGAAGATATGAGAATCTGTGGAATAGCAATGATGATTCAGCTATTTTCTTACTCTACAAGTGAACAACGAAAACATAATATGACAGAAATAAAGTGGCTGAAACTGTCGGGATAAGAACGCGTGAGCTGGAACATTTTTAGATAGAATGCGTGGAATTTATCAAAATCAGTTTAAAATCCTGGCTGACCTTTTTTTTTTGTCTTTACTGACAATGACTAGCTTACATACCCCAACTTCTTTGTTTTTGTATGTTATGTTAAGTTTTATGAGATTTGATATAAATTTTCTTTTAGACTTAGTGTCGTAGTTATGTTTAAGTCAATCAAAATACTACACAAAATTACAACTGAAAAGTAATCGTCATTTAAAAAAATAACAACATAACATTTATAGAACTTGTTACAAGAAACAGTTCATGAATTAAAATAACAATACGACAAACTACTACTGAACATTAGGCATTTTTAGATAAGCTTTGATATACGACAGTTTTTTACTTCAGTTTCAGTTCGTCGCGATATATTTACGTTTTCTCATTTTACAGCCTCCCAGCAGCACAGCGCTATGTCTGCGGACTTATAACGCTAGAAATTGAGTTTCGATACCCGTGGTGGTCAGAGCACAGATAGCCCATTGTGTAGCTTTGGGACTAATTACAAACCAACCCGTTCTACAATGCTGTACAATCTTCTGTCATTCTCCGCTTCCTAATGCGTTATATACACTAGGATTTGATAATAATTTATTTCAAATTTATACCAACTTTTTTGTATATATCTTCTTCTTGCATAAATAATTAATTCAATATTTTAGGAACTTGGTCGTGCCATGGAAAAGTCAACAAGTGTATAGTAATAAAAAGTAAATATATTACATATTTATATCTTTTTTTTTATCAAATGAAGCCTGAAGTTGACAAGCACGAACATATGGTTGGCCCTCTATGGGACAGCGGTAAGTCTACAGACTTGAAACGCTAAAATCCGAGGTTCGATTCTCCGCAGTGGACACAGCAGATAGTCTAATGTGGCTTTGCTATATAAAAAAACAACGGCAAAAAACAACAAAATAATACACATATGGGTAAGTGCTTTGTTTGATTTCAGATTTTTATATCGGACTACAGGAAACGTTCCAAGAAAGTCTGCTGGTAGACTCCGAAAATCTACTGCCCGAGACGACCGTGTTTGGATCAGGTTAGCACGTCAAGGTCAAAAGAAGTCTTGCAACACCTTACGACAGGAATGGCATGAACACATTCATTTCAGGATGTCCAGAAAAAGAGTGAATAAGAGACTGACCAAACAAGGTTATTTTGCAAGAAGGGCTATCTGCAACTCAATATTAACCAGAATTCACCGTCGCCACCGTGTTACTTGGGCAAGACAGCATGCCAACTTACAGTTAAGACACTGGCGTCGTTTGCCTGGATTATAGATGAGGGAAGATTGTTTCTCCCACAGGAGGTGGCGCAGTAGATGTTTGGGCAGCTATTCATCATGATGGAAAAACTGCTCTTCATGTCCTCCAGGGAAACGTCAGTGGCGCTTCCTACAGGCATCACATGGAAACGATATTTCTGCCATATGCTAGGGCAAGGTTTGGCAGTAACTTTGTGTTCCAGGATGACAATGCCACTGCCCACAGTGCATGTATTGTACATGATTATCTCAACCAGGAGGACATTACAAGATTACCATGGCCAGCAAAGTCTCCAGATTGTAATGCCATTGAGAACTACCTCATTGACAGCATGCCATGTCACCTTGTGGAGGTTATTAGAGCAATAAGAGGACCAACCAAGTACTGAATGTTTAATATGACTGGTGTATGGTTACAGGTGCTATTTATAATAATTTGATGTTATATTTTGTCATTATATACATGTTTTGGTAAGGTTTTGTTGTTATAGGTGAAATGTTGAGTTAAACGTCTTTCTTCAGGTGTCAGATAAAATTGTTTGCTGTTCTAATGAATTGTTTATGATATCCATAGAACCTGTCTCATTATACAAATTACGTATGTAGATGTTTAATATAACATGCATTTTTCAGTTTAACCACGCTGGGTTTATTTGTATTCCATCTTAATTATAATGATCTTACAAAATGTACAAACATTTTGGCCCAAACTGTAATTGGACTAACAAAGACAATTTTTTTTTACCCTAGACAAAAGTTAATGGGCCGAGTGCGGAACAGAGTGTTGGATGTACAAGACTGTTTAGTGTAGTTATTATTTATTTATTTATTTCATGAGTTAATATTTAATGAATGTTTAGTTTTTAAACAAGAGTGCTGAAGATGGATTGTTTTAAATGTGTTAGTTATGACAAGTTTAGTTACGTAACTCGGTAAGAGTCGTACGTTGTGTTTGCAATTACATTGTTGTGAAAGGTAAACTAATATTGTTGACGTCACGTTACTCGAACCTTCAGTATTTGTTTCCTTACGGTAACTGAGTATGGTTAAATCAGCGCTGTTCGCGCACTTTACATGAGCTTCCAGACC
>NW_013665819.1:771898-795525 GCF_000517525.1 Limulus polyphemus | reverse complement strand
GTTACTCGAACCTTCAGTATTTGTTTCCTTACGGTAACTGAGTATGGTTAAATCAGCGCTGTTCGCGCACTTTACATGAGCTTCCAGACCTCAGTGATCAACATATAAATGTAGGCGACCAAAGAGCGCAAGTCAAGTGAAGTGAAAGAAAAGTTAGAAAACGTGAAGTTAGCTGGCGTGTGAGTAAACAGCCATAATGGGCGATATTTTAAAGTCAGTTTTACAGTTTAAATAGAGATAAGGAAAATAATTTGTCTTGTCAATAGGTGTTCTAAAGTAATTGAATACTTTGACGAAAAGGAGACAATTATTTGAAGTTCAGGATACAACTGTGATAACCCACGGGGTAGCGTAAGTGAATTATTCACTGATAGTATTGTGATAAGAGGAGAGAAAAACAGTTCATCTTGTCAATTGGATTCCAAAGTAATTGAATCAGCCTAAGCGGACTTTTGACAAGAAAAATATAACTATTTAGAGTTTTAGATACAACCGTGATATCCATAGTGTAAGGAATTTTTTGTACATACGTTTAACTTGTTTTGAATATATATTATTTTAAAACAATTTGTCGAAGTTATCGCCAATAAGTCACAGAGATTTACTGTAAAAGAATCCTTAGCCCACACATATAAATAAAACCCCTGACACAGAGGTTAGCTGAGGTTTCATCGTTGCGTTCCATTACTATCGAAACATAATCGCACTCTGCACTTTAGGACTGTGGATGTATTATAAGAATGATGGTCAAATACTGCTATTCGGTTAACCAAGAATTAGCGGTAGATGATGTGGACTATCTGCCTTTCCTCTGGTTTATCACTTTAAAATCAGGAATGGCGAGCACAGATGGACTTCATGTAGCTTTGCGTGAAATCCACCAAAAACAAAATAAAAAAAAGATAGTTAAATTAATGTAACGGTCAATCCCACTAGTTAGCGGTGTGTGGTGATGACTAGCTGGCTTCCCACTAATCTTTCACTGCTTAATTAGAGATGGCTCGTGTAGCTTTGCGTGAAATTCAACACAAACTCCGTAGGAAAAACCTTTGCTAACAATATAGAACATCACGCTGAACACCAACGTACGTCCATCTCTTCACGAGTGACACTATTTAAAAATAACTATTGGTGGAGGTTGTTTGGCATTAGTGTTAAGGAAGTTTTCGTTTTTCGGCTACAGTAATAGATATTTTTATATTTCAGACACGAATTTCATCAGTGTAAAAGTTTACTGTACTCATGAAATTGTTGGAGGTTCAAGACTGTGCCGTAATCTTTACTTGAACATTTTTGAAAGAAGTTTAAAACTTTAATACCGAGTTTACAGTTGTTACCTTTTTATTTCCAATTCTTGTGCGAACAAGATAATGATTACATAATTGATGTTTGTCTGTGTCTACTATTTTTATTTGGTTCGGTAAAAGTCTTAACATTACACATACATGCAATATTTTGCCTCTTGTCGAGCTTTAAAGTTATTCGCTAACTCCTTTCTTTTTTCCGGCAAAGTTAATTAATTCAACGTACGGCAAAACTTGATACCATGAGTGCGAGTGGATATATGTCATGAACGTGGAGTTAAACATTTCCGGTACTTTCCCGCCTAGAATGCTTGAGTGAATATGTTTCGGTCATTGATAGGTCTCTGAGTGCTCAAAAATTAAAAAAAACAAAAGACAAAAAAGTAAGCATGGGGTGGAAGTTGGCCACGCGCTAATTGTTGTTATGTGCCACATCAACTCATAAACATATTTTCCCCGAAAGGAAGCCGAAGGCCGTCTAGAAGAGTCACCTGTTTTAACCACTCGCATCAGTATACAGTAGTGTGTTATCTGTCAGCTAGTCGTAGACACTAAAATGACGTCACATAAGGAACGCTTAATGTTGCCATTTTTACTGTCGTGACGTCAGTAAAACGTGCGCATGCAATGAATCACGAGAATAATTATGTATTGTGTAGGCTACAACACAGCACGGTATATGAACTTCAAAAGCAAGAACTAAAATATTGTTACTCTTAATTTTGGTTTTATTTACTCTTGAAACAGAACACTTTCGGGGACCCTGCGGAAGTGCATCTAGAATAGCGATACACTTGGCAGAAACTCGTTTTTATCTAACCTGAACAATCCAGTCGTTATGTTCCACTGCTCTCTGACTGCTTCATTAACGTTAATGATAACATTTGTAGAGTAGTAGAACATAAAGACCGTATTATTTGGGTTGATTTTTTTATTAGCAGAACAACTAATTAATTGTTCTGAAATCAGTATATGTCATATAAGATTTAAAATTTTTCACAGAAAATAAAACCCAAAGCTAAGACTTTATTAAATGATATATCGATCCTAAAGTCTTTCAAAAACTGAGCCACGTATACCTAATTGATTAATGTGCTCAGATTGTGAAGCGATGAGTTATTGTTCGTGTCCCATTGCTGTGTGGACGCGCTGCGCACCTTGGTCGCGCTGTAAGAGAGACCGTCAAATTTCACTATTCGGTCAGACAAGAGCAACCCATCAGTTGGCGGTGGGTGCTTTTAACTAACTGCATTTCCTCTAGACTATTAGTTCACAATTAAGGATGGCTATGCGCAATTACCCTTTGTGTAGGTTTGCACGAACATTCTAGAACAGTGTTTCTCATCCGGATTTGCCAGACGATCCCCTCGCGTCCGGACTTTGGTCGTCACGCCCTGCCCTCCCCCCTCCATATTATCTCTACAAGGATGAAAAAAACACGGCAATTTTATTTATTTAAATAAAATGTTGACTCAGCGCAGACAGTTCGCGACCTCTTGGAAACCCACCTTTTGAGAAACACCGTTCTAAAACAACAATATTCCAAGGATAATTTCTCAAATGTTTTTCCAGACTATTTCACAAGTTAAAGAGTTAGATCTCTTGGTATTTAATAATAGCTTAATTCAATACAGTAAGGGATAAAATTTTGGCAATAAATCAAGATATCGCGACCAGACTGGGCAGTGATTTGTTGCGTCAAACAGTGATTGAAAGAAGCCTCTTTGCTGTGGAGTTGTAAGAATAGATCGTTGCTGGGATGGATTTTAAACCAATTTCTACTAGTGGTCAGTGGGTTCCTTAATTATCACCATTTATCTTGATTATTCTAGGTGCAGACGATGCGCACGTGTGTAACACAAAAGTTAGAAAAGTTTAAATTAATGTATAAAATTATTTATCTTGATTTATGTTTACAACGGGGAAAAAACCAGCACAGAAAGAGGACCAAGTTCAACAGATCTTTCTCGATGACAAGGAAATGAATGTCTGCTGCATTTGTATCTTTGGTCTTCGTAGGTTTTGTGAAGCATACCAAAAATAAAACTAGTATACTCGAAAATGTTCATTAACTTGTATATATTTATTAAATAATTCATTGGATCTTAAAAATGTATTCTTAGTAAGACTAATTCCCCTCTATAGTCTATGATAGTACTTAACTGTATGAATTTTAACCCTTATCTGTTAAGGGTTATTTTGAAGTAATATTCTACAGCATTATCGAGTGAAATATTCTAAATATTCAGTGTTTAATGACAAGGTTAAAATCAGATTAAAATAATTGATCTTTATTCTACTTCCACATAATATTATAATATTTTAACGTATATATATTTTGGACTGATTCTAAAGTAAAACAATGCCACTTTCAATGTATATTTATTGGTAGAATCACAATTAAACTTCTTACAATTATTATTTGTAGATAAACTGTATAGATTTTATCTCGTAACTTGAGGTCGCTTTGATCAGTGCCGCACTTAACAAGCAGCAAGAATAATCAGATCACATAGCTTAGAAATAAGTTGCGTGCTCACGAAGGTTTTCGGTGTGTGTGTGTGGGGGGGGGGGGGTTCTTCCAACGAAATGCTTATAAGTATGGCCCAAATTAAGTGCTCGGTTGTTATTATAAGGAATTAAACATAAATTTCTCTCATTTTTGCAAGAGATAAAAATAATGAATACTCTTATTTTTACTTAATAAGTGTAATGTCCCTAAAATCGCGAGGCCCGAGGAAATCGCTTGTCTTGCTTGAGCATAAGTTCGTCACTGGTTTTGATCACCTAGAAAGACGAGATTCGATATGTCAACGCGAGATACTAAGAAATTAAACATTCCACACGACAACTGCATAGATGGCTACTCTAAACGGAAATTACGTTACAGTCCAGGCCTACCAAGAACATTTCAATTCAGTATAGCTTCTCTCCCAGATATTAGTAAACAAACTTTTGGTTTTATGTTAGCAAGCTATATATCTTCACTCTACTACACATTCTGCTCATTTTCATTTCTGTCACCAGACGTTTCTAACTGGATTTCAATGATCCCATGCGCAACATGTGCACTAGATGCCCCATTTCCGGGGAAAGAAACTGTGTTGCTTACATTGGTATTCAGGCTCTTACATTAGAATTCCAGTTGTCTCAGCATTTCATAGAGTCGACGACGACTCATCTTTGACAAATGGACCAACTGTACTGTAACTTGTAAGACCGGAAGCTGCTACAGTGTCAAGGTCTTGAACTTTGCTACGTATTAATACTGAGACCGAAAGGCTAAACACAGTTCTTGCACTGAGCTTTCCTTACTTTTAACAGCTGGCACAGGAAGTTTTTATAAACTGGGCTGGCGAGTGATAGCTAACGAACTCAGCCACGTGACCGAAAGTTAAACACGTTTTATGCACGTGACTATTCAGAAAATTCTGAACAACTATCCCCCAAAAGTACAACACGTGAAACATTGTGCTCTTTCTTGAAGGAGTTCTGTCTTATATTGAATTTGTTCATCTTTAATTCTCAAGATACTCGTCTGTAAATTAGCTTTAAACATTTACTATGTTTTAAGGTCATTTTTATCCAATTCGAAAATAATTCTTATATTTTCAACCGAAGACACCGACATGTCGACCCAGGGCCACCCGGGAATTGGAGGGGGGCTCAGGGTAAATTAAAAATATGGAGGCCCCTTCCACAGGGGGTAGTATTTATATATATAAATCGCTATATATATCTGTATTATGTGGCTTTATATGTATATTGCACGAACTTGTTTTGAAAACTAGTCAATTAATTAGCATGTTCAGTATTGTAATCAATTAATCATGGTGCTTTTGCACATAAAACCAAAGACGTTTTATGATATTCAACGGAAAAATACCTTCCTTTGGTGCCTCGCCGAATAACAGTTGTTAAGACAGTTTTAAAAATATTTTACATTTTAGCAGGTTTTATCTTATATGATTCATATTATTCGTTTTCATCAAATTTGTTTCTTGTCCACTTCTATTTTGTATTTTAGTGGGTCCTTTTGAGTTGGAAGCACGGGCCAAAATGACCCAGATTTTCTCCTCCTGGCGACCCTCTGTCGAGCTCCCCCATGGCACTTCGAAAACACCCCGAATCAAGCTTACCACTGAGCCATTGGGGGGGGGGGGGGTTGATTTTTATTAAACACAAAGCTACACTATGGGTTATCTGTGTTCTGCCCACCATGGGTATCGAAAAACAATATTTATTGTTGTAAGTCTGCAGACTTGCTGCTGAGCCACTGAGGGTCCGTGGGGGAAGGGGGGCACTGATCATGATCATCATCACAGTTATATTGTACTATAAAGATTTCGAACTGTATCAAAATTTCACACGCACGATGTTAAACAGTCTATCAAATAAGTTATTAATAAACGATTACTTTAATCAAATTAGTTAAGTTCCAAACTTCCAATAATTGAAAGCCAAAATATACTGGTTTTGATAATACGTGAACAACAAAACTGAAACTATTATTTATCATTAAAGTACTTTTGAAATAAGGAAAATAATATCAAATTAACATGTATTATTGCAACTGTTTTAAATAATATTAAGATGTATTACTGCCACTGTTGTAAAGCGACAAACAATTTTGCTTTCAGTTTTAAAATTGTAACATTTGTAAATCCAGTTGCTGGCAGAAGAAATCATTTGAGATTTTTAATCAGTGTCGTTTTCATTAAATGCGTGTATGATAATAGGAAGCCCAGCGATAAGCTTGGGACTTATAACTCTAAAATTTAGGGTTTAATACCAGCGGAGGAGTAAACTTACACTAAAATAAAATGAACAGAATTTAGAATATTTTGTGTCATATTCTCACTAAACAGCAAAAAATATTTTTGAACTCTCTGTAAACAATGAAAGAATTAAAGTGCCTGAAAGTATTCATTCGAGTATAAAATATACTAGATGTACTTCCACAGGGTCCCCGAAAGTATTCAGTTTCAAGAATAAATAAAACTAAAATTAATAGTAACAATTATTTTTATTTCTTGTTTTAGAAGTTTGTGACGTCGTTTTATAAGGCCCGGTATGGCCAGGTGGTTAGGACGCTCGACTCGTAATCTGCGGGTCGCGGGTTCGCATCCCCATCCCACCAAACATGTTCGCCCTTTCAGCCGTGGGGGCGTTATAATGTTACGGTCAATCCCACTATTCGTTGGTAAAAGAGTAGCCCAAAATTGGCGGTGGGTGATAATGACTAGCTGCCTTCCCTCTAGTCTTACACTGCTAAATTAGGGACGGCTAGCGCAGATAGCCATCGTGTAGCTTTGCGCGAAATTCAAAACAAACAAACGTCGTTTTATTGTCTACTGACTGGCTGACAGATAAAACAGTAGTGTTTAGAGATGCGAGTGGTTAAAACAGTTGACCTCTCCAGGCAGCCTTCGGCCAAGTTCGGGGAAATTACTGTGAATTGTATTATTACTAGTAACAAAAAAGTTTATTCTAAAACTGTTAGGATGTAGGGATGGAAAAAGATGAGAAACTAGAGAGCATTTGGGATGGGAGGAAAATCTACATTACCTATTCCTGCATTCCACCAGCTAAACATATATATGCATCCACCCTATAAGTGCAGTGTATGAGTGGTGGCATGTAAGAATGGGTAATACAGGTTTTCCTCCCATCCCAAATTTTCTCTAATTTCTGATCGTTTTCCATCCCTACATCCCAACAATTTAAGAATATAATTTTTTGTGACTAGTTTTCGCACTTTTTCTACTAGTCAAAGTATTGGCTTCCAATGGGGCTGTAACTTCTAGGTGGAAGGTACTATATCACCAACGTATTCAGTTGTATTCTATATGGAGCCATAATATAATCTATAGACGTTACTTCTTGAAGCAAGATAAGTCATGACCAGGATAAGTGCGGCGCGATAAAGAGCATATAGTAATTATGTACTTCCATATAACGCACATAATGGCTTACTGATCAGAGACCGTGATTAGTACTTTAGGCTGTAACTAACTTATCGTGGATCACTTGCTGCTCTAGGCACATTCTATGGAATAGTGAAATGTTTTGGTGTGCAGGCTGGTCGTAGGTACACTATGGTTTACAAGTTTTTGCTGACGGAGAAGAAGAAAGAAGAAAATCGATGTTTTTACAGCCCGTTTTCTAGACGTCAAGGAAGGTTAGCCGAACTTGAGAGGCAGCTTTGTACTTTATTAGTGAAGTGCTTTTCGTCCCTACCCCCTTTGGCTACCATACGGAATGTACAGGCCAGCATTTTTAATCGGAGTCATTCCTATATAGGGATCGCTACGGCGCTCCCTCATAAGCTTTTTCATTTTAGCATTTTATAAATTATTCCACTTTAAAATGATTTGATAAATCAAAAACTAAGCCTAATCAAACACACTTTGCTGGAAATTGCTTGCCAGGCTGTGGATTCATGGGTCCATTGTTTGCGCCTGTTGCAGCAGAGGGAAAGATGCGTTCCACTCTTAGGAGCCGTTGGTGAATTATAAAAGTGGCAGTCAAATTCAACTTAAAGTAGCCCAAGCTACTGGGTTAAATTATCATTTTGCACCCCTCCCCCTAATTGTTAGACTTCCTCCACTTTACAAATATAGGTATATCTTGTTATTTCCTTAAGCGCAGGCCTTTTGTAGAGTTATCGCCAACCCCTTGTCAACTTTAGTTACATTATGAATATTAAATTTTATTTTGGTTCTTTACATGAGCTCTAAAGGGTCACCTCATGATTTTTACGTATTAGAATCTCGAATGGTCTGAAACTGAGTTAACTAATAAATTTAAATTTATTAGTTAAATTGTACTTTGGATTTAGCAGTTAAGTAAAACTAAAAGCCGATATATATATTCAGTTTATGATATTTGCAAACAAGATTGATACACACAGTTTTTCTTTGTTTTATACAAATGTTTTAATATACAAACAACAATACAATTTATAATAACAGTTATTACAAAAGTTTCACAAATTTACAAGCAATATAAAGTCTGCTTTCTAGTCTAGAACTTCCTTGATATCTTATCGAGGGCTCACGATGAGCCAGTTTATTACGAGTTGACGTATGTATAATTCATTTAACAGGGAGCTAGATAGCTTTGTCCTTCGTTATTCACCAGCCACACACGTCGAGTTTGCCACGATGAAGTTATATAACGTTTTCTTGAAAGTACTAATGTCCAATGAGAATCCACTGAAGTTAAATGATTTGTAATGTTCGAACTTTGTAAAAGCTCCTGGTCAAATATCTGAAGTTTTCCTATTGATAAGCGTTATAACAATCACAGTTATAGCTTCAGAAGTTTATAGCACACTGACTATAGCAAACTAATTATAGGTACTCTTTTTTGGCGCATCGTGTTGGTTATATTTATAGGGGTGTGGAGGCTTTCTAGAAAACTCAGATTACGTAACAATACAAAGCTATATTTAAGCGTTTATGTTCATACATATATTGTTGATTCTTACTCTCGAGAATCTTCTACAGTTTTGGAGAATAGGCGGGAGTTTCGCAATACATATTTAACACTATAAGCTATGTATGTTTCTAAATATGAATTTAATCTAAACAAACGTTGATATTAAAATAAATATATATGATAATAAATCCGTCACAACTCCCTTCTTAGAGAATTAAAAAATTGGCTTTAGACAATTTTAACTAAGATACTATATATATATATAGTGCATCAGTTATCAACCCCTTTGACATGGATTATCTCCAAATCATACTATTGTAGTGATAAACTGCAATTTAACAGTTCTTTTTTTCTTTCTTTCTTTCTTTTCCTTTCTTTCTTTTTCTTTCTTTCTTTCTCTCTTTCTTTTTCTTGCTTTCTTTTTTCTTTCTTTCTTTGTCTTTCTATCTTTCTCTCTTTTTCTTTCTTCGTCTTTCTTTTTTCTTTTTCTTTTCCTTTTGATTAGATATCCCACAGTGTGTAAAAATACAAAGACCATGTCCTCAGGACGGAACTTACGTTGTTCAAAATCTGGAATAGGTTTCAAAGGAGCAATAGGAAATTTCTGGTTAGATTTTCTGACTAACTGACAGGTATGACAAATTTTTACAAAACTGAGAAACGTCTTGCCTAATTTTTGACCAAAAGAAATGTCTCATAATTTTGTCACATGTCTTGTTGACACCTAAATAACCTCCCATGGGGAGCTCATGGGCAACTTTCAATATTTCAGAACGATATGCTTTGGGAACAACGATTTGATAAACAATAACCCAGTCCTCTCAAACTGGTACATCTGGTGGTCTCCATTTCCTCATAAGCACACCATTTTTGAAAAAATAACCATTTGGAACTTTCTCCAGTTCATATTTTGGGAGTGCATATTTAAATAGTGAAGAGATCTGCAGATCCTTTTCGTGTTCAGTGATCAGTTTATTTTAGTAAATGGAACTTCACTAGGTGAATGAGATCCCTCACGTCCATCGTTGTTTCTCATCGAGGAATCATCAGTAGGGCAATTATCCACAAGATCCTCGTCGGATCCAAAAAATGTCTGAGACAAATCTATAATATCGTCCTCTGAATCCATGTCTATCATTTGTTTTTGACTTAGTTTTTTAGCCAGAGCTCGAGTCACAGCACACGAGCGAAATACATCGGAATTCTCCTCAACGACAACATCATCTTTAGATGAAACAGTAATTGGCTTGCTAACCATTTTAGGTTCGGCAACAACTTTTCCCCCAGCGAAATCGTTTCCCAACAATAATGATACACCCTTAATTGGCAGAGTAGGTATTACTCCAACCACAACTGGTCCCGAAACTAGGACTGACGCTAAGTAAATGTTATGAAGAGGAACATTAACAAAGCCACCCTCAATACCCTGAGCAATAACAGACTCACCAGTGGCAGAACTCGAATCTAAAGGTAATATACCTTCTAACAACAATGATTGAGTCGCCACAGTATCACGTAGAATACGTATGGGTATGGGACTGCCAGTGTCATTTGTCAAAGACACAGAACCAACAAACACAAAAGGTCTAAATTCCTCCCTGATTACATCAGCCTTTATATCAGTGGCCAAATCAACAACATCGGGTGATCTGGTGAAATTAAGTCCATATGTGGACACAAACGCACTGAGTGTTGCTTCCTTTTCTTTTTCAAACACCAACAATCAGAAATAACATGACCAAGTTTTTTACAAAAAAATGGCAGACAGGCCTTGATTGTTTTAAAGAAGTTTTATCCTGACTGTCAAAAGATTTCGAACTAGAGGAGCTGGATTTTTAGAAGGATCCGTAACTTTAGTGGATTGAACCGTGTAATGAATTTGTTATTATATATTTATTTTAATATCGACGTTGTTTAGATTAAGTTTATATTTAAAAACATGCATAGCTTGTAGTGTCAGATATGTATTACGAAACTCCTGCCTATTCTCCAAAGTTGTGGAAGATTTTCGAGAGTAAGAATCAACAATATATGTGTGTACGTAAACGCTTGAATGTAGCTTTGTATTGTTATGTAATCTGAATTTTTAGAAAACCTCCACATTCCTATAAATATAACCAATGCGACGCGCCAAAAACAGAGTATCTATTATTAGTTTGTTATAGAGAAAATTATAATTTTGAAAAATACGTGCTTTACCTACAATCTTCTAATCTTTATTTCTCTATTTTTCAATATTCTTCTGTCCCATCAGATCTTCTTTTCCTCTGTTTTTAACACTGTTGATTTTAAAGCTTCATAGTGATTATTTTTCATTTATACACTGACTGGCGAAAAATAATAATATTGAATCCCTGTTCTAATAGCTTGTTGGACCATCGTCTGCTTTATTCACAACCTGAGTCGGTTGTGGCGTAGACACCGTTGTTTTTTAGAATATATTATGTTCCATCATCACCCATTCCTCAAGCAACATTGTCTCCAAATCCTTAGGTTCAAGGTAAAAGAGCATGTACTGTCTTAACTAATATATATCACAAATTTCCAATCACGTGTGATAGCCACAGAAAATGGTAGACATTTTCTTCATGTTATTCAAATCAATCACGAATAATACCAGTAAGCTGACATTGTCATCTTGAAAATGTTCATAATTGTGATGATAAAGATGAAACATAAGATGGTGCACTTGATCCTCGATGATGTTCAGATATTAGCAGAATATAATGTGCTATAAAAAGTGCAACCCACAATATTACTCCACCTTGCATGGTAAAACATCACACTAAGGTTCCAAAGCTTTGTGAGGCAGTGGTTAAACTTTGACTTTCTCACCTGTACAGATTAGCGTGTTTCGAGATTAATCTGACCATGTAGAACATTTTCTACGTTCAACAGTCTCATCCCTATGGTATTTAATTACAGTAGTGTCAGTTGGTAGCTGAGACTTGTTGTTTTTGGTTGGAACAATGGTTATCAAAATTCATTTCTCGCAGCTCCATGCACATTGTTCCTCTTGATATGGGTGGCCTGTTCCGTAGTTGATGATATTTGTCAAATTCTGTAGTATTGAACTCCTATTGGTTTACATAAGATTTGCTAATTACTGTCTATCCTTGCTCTGAAGCAGTTTCTTATGTGAACTATTTGCTCTGCTTGCAGATTTTTGACATGCTATTTAGACTCGAAATGATCATTTTTAGATTTATCGGCAAGTTACATTGTTTTTGCTATCGAGTCTCAAACTAATTGCCACTTTCGAAGTAAGACACACCCTTAACCATCGCAATGTTAATGAAGACTGAAGCTCACAAAAACTTGCTTGTGTTATTTAAATTATACTGATACATTTTGTATCCTTTTACTCATTATATATATCGTGGAAGAGTCCTTAAGAAAATAAATAGTGAGGTTTTCAGTTTTTTGCCAGGCAGTATATTTTCAATGGATTGCACATTATGATTGGATATCCTGTGATGTCATTTATATAATAAAGTGTGTCAACAGGTTGATAATGTTATGACACATTCTGCTGATGAAGTTTAGGAATATCAAGATTTTTACGAACTATCTCTATATCTAGCAATACATTTTATAACAGCATTGCGTTCACTATCCTTAGCATACAAAGGTATAGAAACGTAAGTTGATTAAGTAACTATCCGCTGACAAAGAAAATGTTAAGAGTGTACCCTAGAGAGTTACAATGTGCTTGAACTTCAGAATAATTTATTTGAATAGGTGTTTAGGGCACTTGACTCGTAACCTTTGAGTCGTGGGCTTAAATCCAATCACCAAACATGTTGACCCTTTCAGTTATGAAAGCGATATAATGTGATGGTCAATCTCTTTATTCATTGGTAAAGAGTAGCTCAAAAGTTGGCAGTGGGTATTGTTGACTAGTTGCCTTCCCTCTAGTCTAAATTTAGGGACGGCTAATGCAGGTAGCCACCGAGGAGCTTTGTACAAAATTCAACAAATTAACAAGTATCGTTGAATTAATATGTTGTATTCTCAGTTTCATTGATTTTACTCAGAATAATCGTGTAGGAAACCGCAAGATAACTAGAGGTTCAACGGAAACTGTATCAAGGAGAAAAGTCTCTGACTTTAAGTGAGCCTGGCCCAAAGAAAGAGAACGAACACAAAATTGTATAAAGCAACTATATTTAAATACAAATCAAAGCATACAATTAAACACAGGCAAGTGATTAAATTGCTTATAAAAACTGGAGAGAGAGAGAGATCTTTATAAGGTCTGTCCCAACAGTTCATGTTTGCAGTTAAGCTTCGATCCAAGTAGTGTAAACAAAAGCAAAATAAGTGATCTGATTCTCATATCTCTAACTGTATAAATTAAACAAAGAATGTATCTTAGAGCCCAAAGCCGATAATATATCTAAAACAAAGAAAAACATAGTAATATGTAAAACACCACCTCCCTAGGTGCATGCACTTTCCACGTGACTGCAGGCCACTCAAGTTAACGAGGGGGTTTCAAGACCTTAGAACATCACCCTATTTCCATTGAGAAACGATCACTGTTGCCATTTATATTATTTCTCATGCTACAGTAGCTCTTAATGGGGAACACACATGGTGCCATTTGGGACTAACTCACCCCTATGAATAACAGAAGTGAAAGAAACATAGTGGCTATCTTGACTAGTGTTCTATAGTAAAAGTTACACAAAGTATACTGAAATTTTAAAAGTGATTATCCAGTAAAGCTGTGTGGCCAATATTCCCACTCCCCTTTAAATTCAGGCTGCTCTAGCAACTTCTAGTTTTAAAACATAAAAAGCAATTAAGATGAATTCGTATATTGTTAAGAAATCGGCGTAATTTGCCCTCACTCCTGTAAAAACATTTTTCTAACGCTACGAAGAAGTGAAACAGGAATAATAACATTAAAAAGTAAACTATCATAATTAAACATGAAATAAAATACTTTAACATTAAAAAGTCTACTTCATTTGAACCTTTTAATAAAAAAAGGCACGCGAAATAAAAATTAACCACATAACAATTTAAATTTAAACACACAAGAATATAAACTCTTTTTAGGAAAAATTAAGCTCCAATTCCTTGTCAAAGAAGGTGTCTGACTTTGACAAATCAATACGTACATTCTTGCTGGTTACTCAGATCTTTTCAAGAAGTTAAAATGTATTTGTGCTTTCTCAACTTACCCATACGGCATATAAAGGAGACTATTTCCTTCGACTTAGAATTTCTAACGTGTGGTCTGCCACATATTGGTTATCTAAATGGTTACAAAGACACCTGCCTCCAGTTGTTGGAAAGATCTCGCCATCGCATATCCAAAACATTGACATAATTAAAGGAAAAATGTTAAGTTTTGATGTTGATTCTTTATTTACCAAAGTGCCACTTGATGAAACCATAGAGTTTCTTAAAATTACTTGAATTGAACATATCCTTATTCATTCCCACTGACGCTTTTATCTGTCTCATCGAAACCTGTGTAAACAACTATGTTTTTGCCTGTCTTTGAAAGTATTTTATACCAAAATACGAAATAACCATAAGAAACCCATCTTTTCCAATACTGTGAAACATTTTCGTGGAATATTTTGAAACCAAATTACGTCCTTCTATAAATATAAATCTTTCAGCAATTCCGTGGTTGATGATATAATTTCTGTGTTGCTAAATCAAAGAAGGGACTTTGAAAACGTTTTAAAGAATGACCGATGATAATATGAAATTACTTTATACTGGCTAGGACACTACCATCGAATTCCTAGAGAAAATATTAAGGGAAAATAACCTTAGAATCACATACAGTTATATAAAAATAATTAAAAATAATCTAACTTCAAACAGAACAACACCTGGAGATAAAAACAAGGCACTTATATTATATCATGCTAATCGTGTGAGAAAGGTTATTTATGTGAAACCAGAAGGAGTGATGATACAAGATTTTATGAAGACAAAAAAGGCATTAAATATCGAAACACAAACAATGCAATTTTTCTTCATGTGTGAGATTCTGGCCATTGAATCGATTGGAAATCAACAAAACGTTTTTACAAGGCAGATAAACACACAAAATGAAGAAGAGTCGAAAGCTGCTTAATGAAAAGTATGCCTAATTTCAACATCTCCCAAGATCACTTTAATCGAAACAGCTTCCTGACCTGTGTCTTTAAGGGAATTCGAGATTCCGGGGACACGTCGGCGTTGTTAGCCAGTTTTCTGTCAAAAGACAACATCAGACTGAAGTCAACATACCTAACGTGTGAAAACTAGTTTTCCTATATCAAGACTTCTAACAGTTTAAAGTGGTTTTTCACTAACTGATACATCTACATGATATTATGTTTTTTATTGCTAAGTTGGGGCAAGACTGCATAATCAAGTAGTCACACCAGTAACCAAGATAGGAAATTCATTAAAATCAACAACTTGTCTCCTTTTTAACTTATTTCAGGTACAAGTTTAGCACAGAGAAAGGTAATTACAAAGCCATATCACTTGGGTGTTACTTCTTACATCCAGCTGCACATGCACTCCGCACTATCATGTACTGTAACTGTGCTTTGTACTGAAATAATGATAAGAAAATATTCAGAAAACTATGATAGTTGTTTTAATATTTTAATCTATATGTTTGAAAATATTCATCTATAACATATTAGGAATGAGTGCACCAAGTTTATTTTTGGTATAATACTAGCTGCTGTTTGTGAATTTTACTTTTTTATAGACAATTTCTCTTAATCACTAACAGTTCAATTCAATTGAAATGTTCCTGGCTAATGCTTGTGAAACAACGGATCAAACTCTATTTTCCCACAAGTGTAATGCGTGTTTAGCTATTACTACTAGTTCATAAATAAAATATTCACTACCTGTCAAATATTTCCACATCAAAACTATAACATTCTTACTGTGGCATTAATGAAAACAACAAGCTCACTGTGTCTTCAAATAATGCCATACTGGCCAGTAATCAAAGTTAACACCAAAATCAAATATTTTATTGTGTTTGTTATATTGGCAGCAGTCATATTCTCTGTAATCAATTCTTTTGTGTTATATAACATTCATGAATGACTTTATGTAAAGCTCCATACATGTAGGCAACACTACACATACATCTATATATGTATATTTCATTATACACATATCTCAATTTTTACATATTATACACACTAGTAGTTGCTGACAGATTTCCTCCAACTTGTCTGCTATTACCATGGTATCCAACTGGGGTTGCTACAGCAAACTATAGACTGGTAATTATGGTACTGTAAGAAGTGAGAAGTAAAACTCGACAGGTTTTATAGGCATCGGGAAATGTGTAATCATCGCTAGAATTCAGCCAAATTAAGATTTTTTTCAGCTAAAATAATCGTAACCAGGATTAATATTTGTGCTGTTGCTACCTTGTATATCAATACATTTAAATCAGCCTTGGCTGAATACAACAGTTCACAGTACAAGTGTTTTTATTGTTCAAGGTGACCACCAGCAACAGATCATCCAGACACTGTGTTGCTTTACATCTCACGTTAGTTGGCATCACAGAAAATTAAATATAAGCATATTCAATGAAATAAAACTTATTCCTTTAAGATTCACAATCACTTAGTTTTCATTCCATGCTGAGAAAGAACACAATTTGTTCGCTGCACGTGGAGGAGTATACTGAGTAGTACTTAATGAGTACCATTATGGTTGTTCAAAAGAACTTCCGCTACTTGGCCAAGCAGGATCAGTGATTCACGTGAACATTGGACGATCATTTTGCCATCGCAAATTACTCGATTGCTCAGAAAGCAAGGGTCAAAATGACCTTTTGGCTGATATTCAAACTCCTATAAATCGTCTTCAGGTATGCAAACTGTTGATCTAGTTATTATACCTTCTAGCACCAGCCATCCTAAATTGTGCAATAATTGAGTAGTAGCTATCATTTGACAGATATATTTGAGTCGATACTCTGCTTAATAGTTCAGAAAGTAAGGGTCACAAAGCCATATCAGTCCAGTTAATCTGATGATAAACAACCATCAACCATCCTAACTTGTGATAATGGAGTGATAGTCACAAAATGCAGTCCATACTTTTTGTTGGACAATAAAATCTGAAGGCTTGAAAGCAAGGTTAGCAAAGCAATTTCAGTAATTGGTTTATTGACCAAATGATTGCCCTAGCTGCAGGTTGGGCAGTTAATCTCAGTCAAAATGATCAGGAAGTCTTCATTATCATCTCAGTCTAAAGCTATCGAGCACCTCTTCACGTTGTCCTTCGTCAGACTGGTCATGCACTGCCAGACAAGAATTTTTAACATATTCCTCTTCATCAGCTAAACTGAGATGTTCCAAAAAAAGTGCTCTCATCCTCCTGTGATTTATTGGTCGTAACCTCTGAAGTTTGTCAGTAACATATGGTCATAACTTATCAATATGGTACATGCAAGTTTTGAATATCTTATGTCATCAAACTTGTTTATCAGAGTACTAAATGTGGGCCTTTCCAACATAGTTGAACTGCTTCTGTACTATTGGCATGTACCAGAGCTGTATTAACTCTCTACTCTGGAACTTCTGTCTATTGACTGTTTTATTATAACATCCCTTCTCCTGTATGGTACCCTTTCCTAATTGTTGGCACTCGTTGCTCAGTGCATATCTTAGCCACTTCACATGTTTTTGTATCCACTGTGGCACACCTTTCCTAGTGTGGGTATTGTTCATCACGTCCATAAGGAACAGTATTTTCCAACCAAAAATTAGCATGTTTGGTGAACACAAAGTTTATCTTTATTATGTTGCATGATACACCATCGTGTGATATGGCGTGTGCTCATGCCAGTTGAATTAACCATGATAAATAAGCTTTGCAAGTATCCACTTTGTAGTTTGTATTACCTGTTTTGCCAAACCATCAGACTGGGAATGATATGATGAAGTGTGTATCTTCATCACGTCCAACACTGCAAAACTCAGATAATAGGTGGCTATTGAAATTAATTTCCTGATCTGTGTGAATTTCGTCATGTACACTGAATTGGGTTATTCATTGCTCTGCCAAAACATTAACCACGGACTTTGCAAAAGTATTGATCAATAAATAAGTGTTGGCCTACTTGGTGAAGTAATTGATCGCAATCAGTACATAATGATTACCTTGTTCTGTTTCTGGAAGAGGATCAGCGATATCCATGGATATTCTCTCTGGAGGAGAACCAAACATTCTCTGATTGAACCAATTGTTCTTCTTGGCAATATACACTGTATGGTGCTGAACACCTAGACTCAATCACAGCCAGTAGAATTGCCACTGCACATTATCACTGGTGTGTGACATCTTGGTGACCTCCAGTCATTGTTTTATGCAAAGTCTGGAGAATCTACTACTTTAGAGCTCTATGGACCAGTAGCTGCAACACAATTTGAGAACCATGTTTAGGATTAAGCATGCCATTGTGCACACATAAATGCTTATATAAGTACTACAGATTTCATATGGTCACATTAAATCTCCCAACCCATGCTGGCCATGCTTCACCTTGCAGCACACCAAGGAGCACCAATGCTAGTTCTGAATCTCCCATTTGCTATTCCTAGAGCTATTGCAGTGTTAAACTTTGCATCCAATCACTAGTGGAATCTCCTGCAACATGGCTTAGTCTTATCACAGCTGAAACAGCTTTCACTACAACAAGATGTCCAGGATCAGGATACTAAACAGATGAACAAAACCTTACTATGCAGCAAGACAGTTCATCAGCATTTCTGTGTTGCACACCCAAATGATGCCGGTTGACCATTCTGATCCAAAGTGCTATCATTCCTTCTGGGTTTTTAAAGTTCATGAACTACAACGGTGATACATGGATTACCAAAAGAGAGAATTATCTGCCCTAAAGGTAATGTTGGTAGTATTTTATGAAGACTATTACTAGAAGCAATTCTTTCTCTACCATGCAGTGCCTATGCTCAGGAGATGTGAGTGTACAACTTGTGTATGCTGTCAAACGTTCTGCTCCATCCTGCAGCTGTGATAACACTGATATGTTTCTGCTGTCTGTGAACTCTGTATCCATTAAGAACTCATAGTCCTCTCATGCATATGCCAGTATGAGAGTTGCTACTAAAGCACACTTTAGGGACAGGTGTGTGTGCTTACACTCCTTGATCCATCTAATATGTGCACTGACTTTAGAGAAAGCAGACATTGGTGTTAAAATCTTTAAAAAATTGACCATAAAGGACTGATAATGCAATGGAAAGCTAAAGAAAATTTTAACTTGTGTCTGGGCATGGGTTTAGGCTAGTCTTGAACTACTACAATTTTTGCAGGGTCAGTAGAGGTGCTGTCTCTTCTTACTATGTGAGTGAAAAATGTTACTTGCATATACACGTGAGCACACTTCTATGGTTTTAAGTTAATTTACTTGTCATTCTTAACTGATGCAGTATACCATAGTTAAGTTTATGGCAGCAGCTGTGAGCATACAGCAAACACTAAAACGTCATCAACATAGACCAAACATCTATCCAATTGAAGTCTCTTAAACAAAAGTGCTATTAGCCTATTGTATGTGTGTTGAAAACATTACATAGGTCGAATGATATAACTCGTAAGTTGTATAAACAATTAAACCATTTTAGGTTCTGAAAGCAGTTTTATCTTTGCTTTCATCAACCAGCTCGACTTGCCAGAATCTGAAGGCCACGTCTAAAGTGTTGGATCATTGTGCACCTTCCAAAGTAACCTTTCCTGTGACCTGTTCGAGATCACAACTTTGAACCTCATAATCAAGGAAATCGCCTTTATTAAAGTGAGAATATCTCTCCTCCTAGGTGGGGCTTCATTGGTTCACTTGGTAAATCCACCACAAACTTGTCGATAAGGATGTATTTATGATCTACAGATGCCACTGTAAGTATGCTTGTTTTTGCAGTTGGTGTAGATTATTATCATAGGCATTTGAAAAGTTCTTGTAGTGACTCCTTCTTTGATTCTTGAACTTTGCCCAATAGACAGCTTTGTTTGCTACTGAGGTGAAATGCTGGCACAACTCGAATACAACTTACTCTAGTTTCTTCATTGCATTTGGCTAAAGTGCTTGATTGCATCGAAGGTTGGGCCATACAAACTCAGGGTTAAGCATTGCACCGTCTGCTTCCAAGTAAAGAAACGACTCAGGAAATGATCCAAGTCCTACTTTGTTGTCCTCTAAATATCATAGGAGAAATTAGCGTGTCATTTCCACTACAATTAAATATGGTTTGGGGTTAAACCCCTCCCTGCCAGATTCTAGGTATATGTTTAACTGAACTGTCATATACATCGGGATGTAACAGAGTATATTGATTATAGCACCTTACACTCAGACAAATGTTAGATCCTTACTCTTAGGTTGAACTATGGGGAGTTACCTGAGCTAGCTCACCTATCAGCTGTACACGACTCCAGGTCGCTCCATGATCTATGATCATGCTGGCAGTATACCTCCCATTATGAAGAGGTTTTTCACTGACCTGAATGGTCATCACTTTCGCCAGCTCATGCCTGCTATCTCACATGTTGTTAAGGTAACTCCTGTTGGAGTATTTTGTTCACTCCACTCTCTTCCCTTCAGTTACCGGTGGTATCTACCAACGCAGAGGTTGTTGTATTTTGATATAGTCCTGCCAATAGAGTCCCACTCAGTCTTGGACTCGCCAGACAGTACACTACCACAACGATCCTCAGTCGTCTGAGCATCTGAGGTTCGACCACAGAAGGAGAACTTTGTAAGCTGTTCTGAGTATGCCAGATAATGACAGTTACCCTTCTTGGTTTACTGCTGCAATGAGATGGTCATCATGGACTCTCGCAGGCCCAACGGTTCAGGAGAGTACTTCTTCTAGACCACGGCACTCTTTTTGACATCTGCTGCACCTCAGTGCCTAATACTTCCTCCAGATCATAAAATTCTTTGTTTGAAAGATATTCTTACGCATTTAGAGATTTGAGAATTGGATCGCTTGTTTGGAATTTGATGGTGGGATATTAAAATAAAAAATGCAGTTTGTACAATGGTAATCTCACACAGTCAAACCATACAACTTACAATAGAACTATCACACACAGCTAATCCTACGTTTTACAATAGTAACTTCACACATAAGTCAACCTTACAGTTTACAACAGCAACTTCACACAATCAACCCTACAGTTTACAATATTAACTTTCTACATACAATACAACCGTTCAGTTTACAACTGTGATCTCCCACATATCCAAACTCGACACTTTGCAATAGTGGTTTCACACACACAGTCAACACTCTATAGTTTACATTTGTTATTTCATTTACAGCCAAGCCTACAGCTTAAAGTAGTAATTTCACACATAACCTAGCTCAACAGTTTGCAATAGTAACTTCAAATACAGCTCAACCCCTCAGTTTACAACAATAACTTTACATACACCAAACCGTACAGCTTACAAAACTAACTTCCCATGTACAACCTAACCCTTCAGTTTACAACAGTAACATCACACATAGCCAACCCTAAACTGTATAATAGTAACCTCACATTAGCCCAATTCTACAGTTTACAATAGTAACTTCGCACATACATCCCTTCAGTTTACAGCTGTAATTTCACACATAACCCAACTAAACAGTTTACTTCACATACAGTCCAACCCTTCAGTTTACAACAGTAGCTTCACATACAGCCCATTTCCGGAGATTAAGCGGAGCTCAAACGCACTTCTCATTGCACCTGTCTGAAGTCGTCATCAACATGAAAGCATAATTTACTTGAAAACGGCCCAGGTTGTTGAGCCTTGTCCTAGTAGAAAACTGCGTAAGTTTCGGACAGTGACGGACGGGAAAATGAATTGTGCTACATTAAACGTTTCTATCCAGAGCCGGTCAAAGATGATTATTAGATAAAGGCAAACATTTGAAATGCTGATCCCCACATTACTACACATGTACATATCAATTTTATTTTCTTTAACTTGACTTCAAGGCAATCGTGACTATATATGTATATATCATAACTGTCAACATTTTATCAGTTTAAAATGTTGTATTCAGTATCTAAAAAATACTCATTTAAATTTCCATGTTACTTTTTAATTTTCTCCAAAGGAAGTTTCGATTATTTCATGTGTATGTTTTTCTCCAGGGAAAGGGCTGTACTCCCCACCATTCCTTCTTTCTGTTCATTCCTTCTGCCGCTGTGCCTCTGGGAGAGGGGGGGGGCTTAAAAACATTTCACAAATTCATGTACAATTAATTTTATTTATTCTCAAAAGACATTCTTAGTTTTCATAATGGTTAGAGATAGTTTGTATTTACTTATTTTTACAGTAATAGGATGATGGTAGTTTTCTGAGTTAAATGAAATCAACTTTAGAGATGCCAGAAAACACTTGGTATTTTTTCTTTATTTCTTAATGTGCTCGATCTATGAATCCAATAATTTTATGCTCTCGGCCCGTTGCCACAAAAATGAATTCTGTACTTTTGGGCCGTAGGTGCGTTTTAAAGCAGTGGGTGATGTTGATTAGCTGTTCTCCCTCTAGTCTATCAAAATTAGGGACGAATGTGTGCAGATAGGCCTTTTGTAACTTTGTGCAAAATTCTGAAAACAAAAAGTTCAAAAACAATATTTTAGGTTAACTCACTGACTGTCATTTAAATAAAATAGTAACATCTTCAGTTAAATAACCCGCGTTTACAGGTTATAAGAGATTCATTAGTTTGTATGTGGTAGACAAACATAGAATGTTATGATTTTCTGAGCAAGGTACTGCTGTATTCTGTTAGTATATTTGATGCTTCAATTAGAATAAAAAACAACAACTTTTTTTTAGTTCAAAGATGTAAAAATAAGAAGTCACTTGTTATTTAGAAGCTTGTATGACTTTTATGTGTGGAGGAACTTGTACGCCTTAATAAATATGGTGTCATATCACATAAACATATTTCTGGTAAAGTTCAGAACTGCTCAAGTATCACCAGACTTATCCTGGAATATAACGTACATACTTATCACCGCTGTGAATTTTACCATAATGTTGTTGTTTGTTATTAAGCACAAAGCTACACAAAGATGGGCAGAGCACACATAGCCTATTGTGTAGCTTTGTTCTTAACTATAACCAAACCAAAAACTACTAATAAGTAATAATAAAACACTACGGTGTCGATGACGTATTTAGGTAAGTTTAGAAATATATAGAAACATATATAAATACAATTTTAAAGTTGTTTTCTGCTAAGGGTTGTAAGGTTTTTGTTTTTAATTTGAATTGTCACATAGAGGTTGATTTGCAGGCAAACTTTCAAGCAATGAATACTATATTTCTAACAGCTAACGGCAGATGGCAGCGAAAACAAAGATCGTGTGTAATGTTGAACGAAACCCAGTTACGATTGAAGGGTTAAGTGGGTTTTTTTCTATCTTTCCTGGAACCCCTCGAACATACCTCTGCTTCTCTCATTTCTCCATACTCCAGTCCCAAGTCTTTAAACTCATTAGACAACGTAGGACCAATCTCTCCAGAAAAAATATCCCACGAATGTAACAAACAAAAAGTTTCGCGAGCGGGGCGAAGAGTGATAACAATATCCCTGAACACCCCAGGTCAGGAAAGTTTCTTTCCTTTTAAAACTAAATTTCTGTCACGAAATCTTCGTTTCTATTATTATTTTTTTATATTCTGGTCAAAGTAACCAGAATTGCTAGCCGAGCTAGGGGAAAGGAAGAGACGTATGTCATGATTCAGCAAAGTCTTCTTTAAAAAAAAAGGCTACTCGTAAACAGATTTCTGTCCATTTTCAAAACAAAACAAATAGACAGGCAACGACGTGGAAAACAGATGAAAAG
>NW_013665819.1:765787-771020 GCF_000517525.1 Limulus polyphemus | reverse complement strand
TTGCTGGGAGTTGGTACTACTCAATACTGATGTGGCTAACATGTTCCATTTTACAATTTACATAACCACAAGGTTAAGTAAACTTGGATGCTAAAATTTGGCTTGAGAGCCAAAGAGGTTTCAGTATGTATCTGAAACTAATCACGTACAAAGTTTCATTGGTTTATACTTTCTTACATAGATGTATAGATAGGCTGAGGAGAGCTGATATTGTTTGAAATTATAGTTCTCATACAGTTGATCATCGTATGTTTTAGTATTATTATAACTTATGAGTTATCGTATTTCATATTACAGCTTAAGCAAATACAAAGTGAAGAAAACGTGAGTTATAGCTGGAAAGTTTGAAACATTAATTATCTTGCGACGAAAGAAAGTAAAGAGTGTATTTCAAATGAACCCGACAAGCACTCGAATAAAAAGGCAACAATGGCGTGAAAGATGCTACTCAAAATGCATTATTCTGTTAGACTTATCAGTTCACGTGCAGAATAAACTTTGCTTCGCTTCTGTATACTTATATATTCAATGTATTTTTCTGGGGAGGGTAGTGAGTGTATGTGATGCATATTGCACAAAACAGTGTGTGAAAGGTTAAACGTGAATGGTTATGGAGGTTTAAGGGCTGGTATGTTTATATAGATATGTTGCCCCACCACCAAAAACGTTTATGACTAATTCAACAGTCCTAAAAAGAAGTACTTCCAAACTGCAGTTACGTCATTACCCCCCAAAAAACTTTCGTTACCCAGGTACACGAACAAAAGAGCTCCTCTCATTGTACGGCACTGGAAAACGTCTGGATTCCAATAACAGGCTTACAAATGGAGATTTGGAAGGTCCAGCACACTTGTAATTCTTCCTTCGCTGTCGTGTCCAAAGGTTTTGTACATAAAATCAAATAAACATTTCGCAAAATTACAAAACAAAAAAAATAAATAAATTGGGATAAACTGCTTCTTAGTTATAAAAACTGTCAAAGTGAATTCCTTGTATTTTTTCAGTTAGGCTAAAAAAATCGCTGTGAGTTTGTTTATTCCGTCTGGATTCAAGTTAATAAAAGGTAGAGATTAGAACACAATTGTCGGTTATTATACAGTTAGACAGCAGACGGCTAGCGCAGATAGCCCTCGTGTAGCTTTGCGCGAAATCCATAACAAACAAATATACAGTTAGGTCTAAAATTCTTTCTGTGCAAATAAATATAGACTGGTATCTAACATATAGCTGATTTCGATTTCCCACGTTTCGTTTCAGACAACATAAGTTAGGCACAAAAATACGAGGCGTAATAGTGTGTAGAGATTCTATTGTTGTACGTGGCGTACGACAACAGCTATCGAGGGGCTACTCAACATTTCTATATAAAAACATCCTGCACGGACACTATGTGATATTTGACGTATTCATCACTGTGCGTGAAAACTTTGTGGTGATTTTCCTTTCATCATGACCGACATCATGCTTTATTAAGCGCGAATGGTGGAAGACCTTTGGACATTAGAGGCGTTAGAACCGGGGGTGCTGTAGCAAATGAAAATTATATTTATATAAAATTATATTAATGTTCTGTTGGTATGCCCCCAGAACACCCTGGATTGAGCTCTTAAAAGCGGCTTTTTATAATTTCAATCTCTCATTGTAAAATCTGTATATCTACCCAAGCATCCCCACTTTGCAACTCCTTCCTAAACCACTGCAGTCTATTATCACTACATACACCATAATTTGGTTTGGTTCATTAGCCGAAAACAGAGAATTCGGTTGGGTTTTGATCTAAATACCCATCTTTACGGTCTTAGCCATCATTTTCGCGGACTAGTGTTTTAGTAAATAATAAATAAAAAAAAAATCACCAAACTTCCTGACACTAAACACCTCTAGGGGATGGAGGATAATAATTGTTTCAATGTTTTCGCGCAAAACTATCCATAGTTGTCCGTAATTTGGATAAGATAATTTATTCAACTCTTGGACTATTATTGCCTGATATAGTTATAGGATTTGACCGTCATTCTTATAGCGCATCCGCGGTTTCAAGGTGTGGAACACATTTTTTTGGCTACGGGACTAACGATGTTACCGTAAGAAGTGGTTAAAATCTAAGATCATACATTATCTAAAAAGGACTAATAATGAAAAAGCCAGTTACCTCACACTGAGTGACTGTCTCGCAGTATTGAGTACTGTAACTCTCATCTAAGTCAGAAATATTATAAAGAAGAATATGCGCCTCTTAGCTGGGCGTGACCAGGTTGATGGCGTGCCTGGATTGTGAATCCTGGGGTCCACGGGTTCGCCACACGTGTACGTGCGTTTTTATTTGTTTTGTATTTTAACTACAGAGCCATCAATTAAATGCGATTATCCTTCTCTTCGTGAAACAGTTGGTCTTCTGTATTCCATCCCAAAAAACTTAGTTCGATATCGGTTTCTTATGAAAAATAGCTATTCTAGCAGTAGTCACAGCAGTCGTAGTGATCACGTGATTCGCAATACAGCAAGAAAACGCGGGTGTCTTCTTTCTCGAATCAACCTCATGGCGACAAGATACGTTTAATAACTATAATTACTCGTATTTTAACGGACATCCACAAGACTCAAGGTAATTATTTTAGGCCCTTCTGTGCAACTATATTTGTTCAAACATTTCTCTTAGAAATAAACGAGACAAGAAATACCGTATAAATATGAAGTAGAAAACTTGGGGTAATTACTTTTGTAACAGAGCCTTGTTATTATTTTTGTTCTCCTTAAAGCAGCTGTTGCTACCAATCACTGAAAATATACTTTATTGATAATCGATGAAACGTTACAAGCAAAACTAAAACTAAATGACATTGTATGCCTGAGGGAATAATTAATGACAAGCAACTCCTCCTTCAAAATAGAACCATTCACCTATCAATTTAAATTGTCAATTTTTTTATGAAGTTATTGTATTTTTTGAATGAGCTTAAGTACAAACTTTTTTCGGCAGAAACACGAGCTTAATTAAACTTCCCAACTCAAAGACTATTTATTTATTTTTAGAAAAATGTTGGATTTTTTTCTGTGGACTTAACAGTTGGTAATATTTAATTCGATCACATGTCAGTTTGTTAATTTGTCTGGTGTTACTTAAACAGGTAAAATTAGCTCGCGCTGTGTAATATGGCAACGTCGTCTAACATTTTGATCCAAATACGCACAGTAAAAAATGTCTGGTACCGTAAAGAAGCATGGTAAAATCGTATGATACTCCAGTCAAACACGAACTTCGTCTAGTATTCCCACAAAATACAGTAAAGCTATCTGATGTTGAAAACGGGTACAGTGAAAATCGTCTGGTACTCCAAATAAAGTAAACAGTTTCAGGCCACAAAGAAGTAAAGTTGTTTGTTGATATCCATGCGCGTTATCTAAATTTACTAAACTGTATCTTTTAGCACCCTCTGGTAGTTAAAATGTTTTGTTATTAAACGTGTAAAAATAAAGGAATAAGTTATATGAAAAAAAAGGTTTTATAATTGTTCGATGTAACTTATAATAAAATCGTGAAACTTTCTGTTGTTAGTCAAATTATTTTCCCAAATTCTATTCAAAAATATTATTTAGAGCTAGTCTATTATTATATCCTAAACTGTCTTAGTAACCAAAACCTGTAAAAAATAATATTTGATTCAAAACTGTTTTTCCAAAAATGTAACGGACCAGATACAAATCATGTATTTAGAAACTTTAACACTCATCCTTTTTAATTGTTCTTAAGCGCAAAATTATACAAGGGAATATCTCTGCTGAGAGTCGAACCATAGGCTTTAGAATTATAAGTTCTGAAGCTTATCGTTGAGGCACCAGAGGACTTGGCGTTTATTTCTATAAAGGTATATATTAAAAATAAACGTTTATCTATATTTTTGTTAAATTTGTTCCTGATTTATAATTTACAGAAATATTTTCCTGAATTGAAAGACACTTCTTATGCGTATTTATTTCATTGTGGTTTTTAAGCAAATTTTCAGAGCAGTATTTGAGAAGAGTGTACTTTTCATAATTTGCTCATTTTCAATTTTCTTTAAAAAATTAGGCCATCAAAACGTAAAAACTCAATGTTTTATCACTTAAAAACTCCAGTTAAAAGCACAGCTAAATCAGAATGACAATAAAATGCAAATTTATATTCAAAAATAGGATTAAATTAAAGTTGTAAGAAAGTGACAAACTATAAAAATGTGTCAACTACTAGTGAATGCAACTAACAGGCTAGTATGTTACTGAACACGCAGTTTTATGTGTAGAACATAAAAAAGCTATAATTTTTGTTAATATACACAAAAAAAGTAGATCGAGAGAAAAAAATATTCTCCATTTTTTTTAATATCTTTTTACAAAAAAAGTTTGGTACATAAAAGCGCATTGTTGTTTTCTATCTCATTGTTATTATATCACGACACACGGTAGTGTATCGTGGGGCCAAAACAAATTGCAGAACAACCTGTGTGTTATTAACAGGAGTGATAGTTTAGAGATATTCCACCTTCTATAGCTCGCACTGTGGTAATCCAAACTTACACGTTTACAGAGGATGTACTCTACTGGATTCTTACTTCACATACCAAATTTCAAGGCAATCCATTAAAAAATACACGAGATATAAAATATCCAATTTTGATTGAATTTCATCTTTTTTTTTATTCTTATCAAATGTACGGAAACTTTATTTGATAGAAAAACATACTTAACTTTTATATATTTTTGTCACATTTAGCACACTGATAGATCTTTACAACCTACAATTAGGTGTCAAATTTGGTCTAAGTATAAGCCAAATGTGCAAAGATATTTAACAAAAATGCTCAATTATGACCAAGATGTTTGCGCACGTCTATGCAAAAAATCACGCGAGCTATCGGTTTAATATTTTTACTACAGCTTCACCAAAGAATAAAGGTGGATCTTTTTAGTTTTTTATCATTCGGAGTGAAGACGATTGACTTAGAGCAGTAAAACTATAGGGTGAAAGCACGTACAGATACATAAGTATTGGTTAGGCCAAGCAAACTAGATTAGCAGTTTGTAGCTTAAGTTTTCAAAAGAATCATACAGGTGGACGGTTATTATTCATTATTCATTGCCAATTTTTAACCACACATTTGCTAAATTCTATGAAATTCTCCCAATTAAAGAGCGTTTAGCGTCATGTGATATTAGCTTAAGCAATTAGCGTAAATAATGATGCTTGATACGGCTG
>NW_013665819.1:763840-765251 GCF_000517525.1 Limulus polyphemus | reverse complement strand
CGTAACAAAAAGTGAGAAGTAACCCACGACAAATTGTTAGAAAAACAGTGACAAGAATCTGTGAGCAGGAAGATGTCACAAACTGTAAAAAGAAAGTCACCAAAAATGGGGAGAGGAAAGTCGCCACAAGTTAAAAGAAGGAAGTCATCGCGAACTGTGAGAAGAAAGTCGCTACACACAGTGAAAAGAAAGTCACAACAAACTGAAAGAAAGAAGTCGTAACAAAAAGTGAGAAGTAACCTATGACAAATTGTTAGAAAAAACAGTGACAAGAATCTGTGAGCAGGAAGATGTCACAAACTGTAAAAAGAAAGTCACCATAAATGGGGAGAGGAAAGTCGCCACAAGTTAAAAAAAGTAAGTCATCGCGAATTGTGAGATTAAAGTCACTGTGGGGAGGAAATTATTACAAATTGTGAGAAGAAAGTAACCAAAATTTATGAGAAGGAAGTCATAACAAACTGGAAGAAAGGAAATCACCACAAAGTGTCAGAGGGAAATCACCGACTATAACAGTATTAATACTACTTTTGAGGCTCGAATTTTAGCAATTCGATAATTATTTAACGTTTTTGTAACATGAAGTTAATTTACAATACAATGAATATTTTTCTTTTTGTAAATACAAATAGAAAATACGAAACTCAAACTTTACTAAATTTTATCCAGGCTGGCAATTTCTTGAACATTAAACGTGTTCAGTCAACGTAAGCTAAATGTCGAATTTTTAGGTCTAAAATTGTTTAGGCTTAGACCTGACTTATATGGATAGGTTTTCTGTCACTGATTTCACACTTTCTGCTTGATTCAATAGTAATATCAAATCTCTTTTCCCAGCTCATTTCTTGATGTATAAATACTTACTCGGACTATTACACGCTATTTTACGATGTAATAAATACATAAATCAACACAGGACTTAATGATTTATGTTTACAGATAGGGTTACAGCATGGCGTGCATAAAACAGAATGTCTTTGTGCAAATGCACTACCGCTAAGAAACAACGTGAATGGTGTTTCAAACTGAATTGATCTCAATCAATGCACTAGTCTGCCCAAAGGAGAACTTGAACGTGAAGAGTAAAAGAGAGGCAATCAGTTTTAGCGGTGTTAACAAAATCGCCACGTGTAATTCGTCACGTCTGAGTGAATAGTGTCTGTCATGAATTCGTATCTCTGCAAAGAAGTTTCTCTCAGCATTCTTTCACAGCAATCCTTCAAATGATGTCCCTTCCTGCTTATAACTACCAGGTAGTTCCTCTCAATAACTTAAAAATAATATAACTTCGTCTAGATATCTCCGTTTCTGGAAAAATTAGAGGAAACATTTTCAGTGTTTTATACTTTTCATGGCCCGGCATGGCCAAGTGGTTAGGGCACTCGACTCACAATCTGAGGGTCGCGTCACA
>NW_013665819.1:737091-763377 GCF_000517525.1 Limulus polyphemus | reverse complement strand
GTTTTTCTTCATTACCCATTTAAGCCGTCTCCAGCCATTATTAGTCTCAAAGTGGGTTCCTCGTCATCGAATTTCTTTCAGTTTGTTGTGACTTTCTTTTTACTGTGTGTAGCGACTTTCTTCTCACAGTTTGTGATTGCCTACTTTTTCCAGTTTGTGGTGACTTCCGTCTTACTATTTGTGGTGTCTTGCTTCTTACTTTTTGTGATGACTTTATTCTAACAATTTGTTATGACTTGTTTCTCCAATTTTGTATCAACTTTTTTCTCAAACTTTATGATGACTGCTTGCTTCTGGTTTGTGGTCACTTCCTTTTCTCAGTTTGTGATATCTTCCTTCTCACGAATTGAAGTTACTTTCTATATCACAATTTGTCATGGCCTTCTCCTCACTGTTTGTGGTCACTTCCTTTTCTCAGTTTGTGATATCTTCTTTCCTTCTCACAAATTGAAGTTACTTTTTTATTACAATTTGTCATCGCCTTCTCCTCACTGTTTGTAGTGACTTCCTTCTTCCAGTTTGTGGCGAATTTATTTTCACCGTTTGTGGTGACTTGCTTCTCACAATTTGTTACTACTTCCTTTACACAAATGTGGTTACCTTCTTTTAACAAATTATGATGATCTTCTTCTCATAGTTTAAAATAACGCTAAATTGTTTATACTCGTGATTTATGTGTGAATATCATTATAGTTCACAAAGAAAAATAATTGTCTATTGCACAAAAGAGGTTTACAACTTGTGGTAGAGCTTACTGGTCATCATTTCAATGTTTTTATGGAGTTGTTAAGTATAGAATATACAATGATAATTCACGATAAGTTCATTTCACGACTCTTTGCACAACAACGATTTATAATTCTTGTTGGGATGTTGTTTTTGGTAAGACTTCATTAATCATTTTATAAACTTTTCAAACTCAGAACTGGTATATTCAAGTTGAGTTGCAGGCAAATTATTCAAATCTGATTCTTTGGTCGACAAAAGTGAATATCGTAATGACTGAGTTATGGCAGCTCATTTTTTTTTCTGTTAAGGTTCTGACGATGATGATATGCTTGGAAACTTCATGTATTTTGTCAAGAAATATGATCAATTACATCATAAGTTGAAAAAGACATAAATTCTTAGGATTTCAACAACAATATCTTATAAAAAAAAACACGTTCTAGGATCGCAGAACCAAGCATTTCAGAATTTGTCCTGTTAAGTCGCTAAAAGCTGATGCATTACATCATATTATTTTATAACTTAAGAACCTTTGCGTTTCTGACATGTTTCCTACATATATATATATATATATAACTGTAGACGATTTCACATAAAAAATGCACATGGTCAGCTCATTTTGAATAGTTGTATGTTCCACAACTTGGGATACATTCCACATATATAAAGTAATAAAATATTTGTTTGCAAAAATTAAGTATGATGTAGGGATGGCAAAGCAAAAAAAAAAAAAAACAAGGTAGGGATGGATACACAAAACCATACAAAAAATCTCTACATAAGTAGCCAGCAAGTACTGGCTCAATCTTACAAGCTTATGGTTATTAGCCACTATAATACGGTATAGCATTGTTCAGCTTAAATGCTTTTATTCAAACTGAATTCATGCAATTGACAGGAATTCAACATTTAGTTGTAGATAAAAGTTATTCTTGGAAAGATTTGACTACTTATGTAGGGATTTTTGTATGGTTTTGTGTATTCATCGCTACTTTGTAATTTTTGACATTTTCGTCCCTACATCATACTTAATTTTTGCCAAAACAATTTTTTTACTTGTTTCCCTCTTTTTTTTAACAATTTGATTGAAGTAGGTTGATAAGAAAACATTTGCTTTATTTATATAATTCATTGGTAATATATATATATATTGTTAAATATCATATTAGTTTTGTCAGTTTCTCTAATTTTGGATTACATTGGGGGCCAGTTATGTTGTTGTTTTTTATCATTAAGCACAAAGCTACACAAAGGGCTATCTGTGTTCTGCCCACCACGGGTATCGAAACCCGGTTTGGGGGGCAGGGGGTATAGTTGAATTGGAATGGCTCCTTCAGGACGTTGAATGGATATTTACAGAATCCATGCCTTCCAACTTCACCACAACTCACTGCATGTGCATACAATCGACTCTACCACATGCTAGGGTCATGTCGATTAATACGGAGGATAGCATATACAGATCCTAGGCCATGAAGTATCATACCACGCATAAATAGCTGCCAGGCTCGGCCCTACTGAAAATTTGAAGATAAGTACACCGCTATATAATGTATTGTTTTCATAATTAAGAAATTGGTGTTTTTATACTCAGACATCAATAACATGTACACAGATCTGTCAGTTGTATAAATCCTTGATCTCCTCGATATCTTGAATATTAATTTAGATTATTTTTGATTTACTTATTTGGACTGAAATTGTTTTGGCAGATATCATTTTTATGCGATGAAAAGTCACAAACAGTCGTTATATAGCGACCAGAAATGAAACTCTTCTTTTTTTATGAAACATGGAAATAATAAATGCTTAAAAACTGAACTCACTGCTAAAATACGTGTGGTAGAGGAACAGAATAATATTACTGTTATACAATCTGTGAAACACTCGATAATGGCAATTAGTTGCTCAAATAAGGCTATAACTCAACTTTAGTTATTTGTGAGCATCATAGAGTTAAAGATTGAATGCGACGGCCATTATTTTCTCGGCTCATCCCTACATAGTAAACACTACCGTGCTTGATGATATACAACTTCCTGAGATATCTAATAAAGACGATATCTAATAAAAATACACACAGTAAGTTGAGTTAGAACAGTTATATGTGGAACAACTCGTGATAAATTCCATGTATTGTTTTTATTTCTGACTGTCTTTGCTGATTTTGGTTTTTATTCTACCTGACAGTTTTGGTTAGAAGATTTCTTTCTTGTCGATTTTACACTCTTTTCATACATTATCGGATGACGAATTTCTTTTCATTAGTTATGTTTGATGGTTTTTGAATTATTTTAAGTATTATTGAACAAAGAGTTTCTTCTTCCTACATGATTCTGTAGATTTTTTGGAAGTTTATTTTTATATTCTCCCTATTAACTATTTTATGAATCAGTGATTCGTTTTTACCAGGTAATAGATGACAATAAATGTCTTTCAACTGCTTTTCTTGATTCTTTAATGAACCTCAACATTTCCTTTCATTTTTACATAATCCTTTATAGAAAATGTTTAGAAGATGCGTTTCAGTGTGGATGATTGATTACAGTTGAGTTTTATATGGACTGTAACCCACCTTTGGAGACTTGTGAACGTTGGAAAAACTTGCTTTCATCACACACGAACCAAGTCGAAAAGTCATTCAATCTATAACCCAGAGCAGTTTTATCAGCAGTTGGTTAAATCTGTTTAACAACGATTGTCTTCGTAGCTACAAGATTTAAATATGTTTAACAATGATTGCCCTAGTGGGTGCAAGATTATTTCACGAAGTCGACGTATCACAGGAAATCATATTCATTGCACAACTAAACTTTATCAACATATCCATGAGTCAAAAAAAGAAACTTCTCTCTCTTTATCTGTATATTTTTTGTTAATAATATAATTTTTGAACACATTTGAAATAATTTTTATTATTTAGGCTTATGGGTAATATATACTCTCGTTTCCTGTTCCCGGAAAGCGATATCAATCTCTCGGTGATTTCTGAGCGTCGAAGAGTATGCAAATACGACATAAAATATTCCTTACCTTGTACGTATTGTGTTATTAGAAGCTCAGGAAAACGAAACTCAGGTGCTCAGGGGTGCTCGACTCGCAGTCTACGGGCCGCGGGTTCGAATCCCCGTCACGCCAAACATGTGACGGTCAATCCCACTATTCGTTGGTAAAAGAGCAGCCCAAGAGTTGGCGGTGGGTGGTGATGACTAGCTGCCTTCCCTCTAGTCTTACACTGCTAAATTAGGGACGGCTAGTGCAGATAGCCCTCGTGTAGCTTTGCGCGAAAAACAAAAAACAAACAAACAATCATTCTTAGGTAACGGAAAGATCACTAATCGCGTTTGTTTTTTGTGTGAAGTCTGTGTTATTAGAAACCCAGTTAACAAATAAAATCATGGATCCACAAGCTATTTGGTGCATAAGTAGGAGTGAAAAACTAAAGACTGAGACAAACGACAATGTTCTTTGATTAAAATTGTTTTCTAATCGTGGCTTGAGAAATTCCTCTTACAAATGTAACACTGAGAAACAGTTGAAGCACATACAGCGCTACCTAGAGGTATAGACACGAGCTAGTGCTTTTGATGACATTCATCACGCCTGACAGTTATTGTGCGCGGGTGTTAGATTTCGGGGGATTTCTTACCCTTGCAGCACTGTGTGAACGGAAGTTACTTTCATGTCAATGTTAGTTGTCCTCGCATAACGTTAAAAAATGGAGGACCATACTATTTTTCATATATAGTCCGTTATGCAAAACCTGGTAAGGTTTCCATGTACGAAACTAGAAACAAATCATAAGCATTTTACGATCAACAATCTCAAAACGTGTAAGAGAACAGAAGGAGAAAATACCGTTTTACTGACTTTGTGTAATCAAAAACAGTACTATCTCTTTACTAAAACACCTTTCGTATAGTTAGGGTCATAGGATTTTGGAAATATTTGAAAGAAGTAACTTAATTCATGGCGATTTTAGGTGACATAAAATTCTCTAAAAGAAATAAACATATATATATTGTAACTCATTTTACTACGTTAAAGAACTTGTTTTAAATTTCATTCTAAGCGTCTCTGTTAACCCATAAATCATCAATATATTGTTATACCATTCATTACATATAGTAGTCAAAATAATGCAACATATGGAGTAGTTGTATATTTTTGTATGTAACTAAAAAACCAAAAGAACTGAGTAAAATCACTCGTTTTCTATGTAAAAGTGCATATCCCCAGGATTAATTGCAATATTGGCGATATTTTGGGTTAATTTTTTTGTGTGTGAAGTAAACAAATAAAATCATGAATCCAAAAGCTATTTGGTGCATAAGTAGCTAAAAAAGGTGTTCAAGAAGTCAACGTCATCTGTTGGGGGTAATTCCAAGGTTAAAATATTTTGCCTAACTTTAATATAAGTTGGCGTATAAGAGTTTTGCATTTTCGAATAATTTTATGGAACTTTCTTTCTTTCATGATTAATTTACTTTTTTTAGTTCTTAATTTATTTCTCATTTTTGTAAAAAGTGAATAGACTGAAAAATAAGATGCAGAAACGTTAATAAGAATTGCATTTTTAAACGAACATTAAAAAAAAAAGAAAGATAATATCTGTAACAATGAACATAGTGTGATATTGTGAACTTATAAAACTTATCTTGTCTACTACGTTTCTCAGTTGACAGCGTACCCCCACGATTACTAAACAAGCTTGTTCATCGCGTGTTTGTTCGGAAACGGAGTGTTATCGGGAAGGTTGATTCTTAGTCGATATTCCTTGGCACAAATATTGAACTGGTGATGCTTCCAGCTTTGCTTTCCAAGACCTAAATTAGCAGCAAGCTTTCCTTGAAATTGACTGCTAGATCATCTCGGAAATGAGGCTGCGTTTTCCTAATTTGCTGGCGCTGCATCTCTCATTACAGGATCAGGAACAGTCGACTAAGACCAGCAGATAGACTTGTGCTGTTGTTTGCCACAGTATTGACGATCTAAAGAAGTACACGCTTCCGTTGTATGTTTCATTCAGCTACCTGTTTAAGAAAGGACGATTCTAGGTCAAAGCAACTGATCGCCTACACCTAGGATAGGTACCCAGCTATGTAACATGTTTCCAAATATCATCAACTGGCAATAATAACAAAGATTTGTTTTTGTTTTGTACTTTAGAAAGTGTTCCATATCTAACTTTATTGCAAATGAACTAAGTTTTATTTTGAGTAGTTTTTTCTATTCAATTATTCGATTAATTCAACGTTAATGAAAATTAATGAAAATTCAGCGTTAAGAACATTTCACGAATATAACAAAAATGAATTAGAGCTGCTTTAGATAACAAAATTGTAATTTTTTTAAAAAGCAGAAGTTGATAGATTATTTAATTAGAAGAAGACGCTTCAGTATATTTTTAAAATTCATGAAAAAGGAATCTATACAAACAAACGTCAATATATGTGTGTATCTGTTCCTTATACGTTTCCACATTTCTTGATCAATTAGGACCAAACTTGACACAGTAATACAGGATCTCATGAAGAAGGTCATGATGGGGGTTGGACCCCTCATTTAATTTAATATTGATAGACTTCTTGAAAACAGTATGTCTTTCTTTTCAGTACTGGTACCTTTATGTACTTTTATTGCACTTTTAGTGTTTATTGTGTTAAGAAAAAAATAAAATAAAAGCACAATTTCCTAATCCTTTGTTACAAATGAGTTTTTATTTCATCAATCCAACATACGGTTTATCCAACTAAAGATGAAGCCATATTCTGTAGAATTAGTTGTTTGTGCAATATACGAGTCCCATATAGTCTAAAATTTATCTACCAATAAATAAACAAGTCAGTAGTTTTATAAGAATGTTATAATTACAATGTAAACGAATTTCCAGAAAACGTACTGTTCTTCTTCGGCATCATACCCGACTCCAAACCAGAAGGAAAACTAAATTTTCGGATCTTAATTCTATACCTATTAGCTTCACACACACACGAACCTTATAAATATACGAAGTGCTTGTTTCCAAGTATACGAGTTAACAATTTAACAAGATAGATACTTAAGACAAAATTAAATTAGCCCCTTTTTTCAGTCACTGATTGACAATTGGCATTAATGGCAACAATTACTGATTCTGTCTATTTCATAGTCAGCATTAAGTGTAAAGGGGAAGACATCTCATCTAAATCTGCTTTAAATTCTGGAGAAAGAATGCTTAGAACATGATTTCTAATTTTCTGTTTAAAAGTCACATTTATTCAAGATAAAACGTATTGAACAAAAAAGTATATTTTGGCCACGAGGAAAAAAACTTCAGAGCATAGTGGCTATGGATAATGAATGAACAAGTGTACATTATACAGTAGTGAAAAGGATTCCGAAACTGAATAGTTTAAAATGATGCTAGTTAAGTGCTCAAAACTGAATATGATGAAGAATGTTAGAAAATGTGATGATATCATACAACTCGTGAGTTGGACTGGGCAGTGTTATCTTGAAGGTCAGACGAGGTGCATGTCGTTCTAAGACCACAAGTCTTTTGTAAAAAATAAGGGACAGATATCCATGACTAGACCATCAAGCAGTGAAATGATGAGTGAAGGCCTCATAGAAATAGAGGGGGGAAAGTGGATTCAAGCCCCAAGCGGTTCCAGTCAAACACTGCAGAAGGTTGAGTCGTTGTGTGACCTTGAAGTTGACTCTTTCAAGGTAAACCTTCCATGTCAGATACTTATTGAAGGCGACATCCAAATATTTAACTGTATTAGATAGTTGTACGGGAACATTGTCTATTAGAACATTAAAGAGATCAGTGTTGCTTCAAGCTCGATACTTCCTTTTGCTTTGGTTTTATGTGTATTCAGTATATGCCGCCAGTGTCTACACCATACAAGAAAATGGTAGACTACCGTTTGTGGTCGAGAAGGAAGCCAGTATGATAGTACCGTCAGCATAGTGAAAAATCTTAACAGGATGTGGAGGCTGTGATATATCTGAATCATAGAATATAGAAGAAAGGTGAGAGAACTGAACCTTTTGGAACATATTCATGGGGGCAAAGGGTCTTGAGAACGTGCCTTCTATAGAGATGACTGCCTGGCGTTGCATAAGGAATTAATTAATGATTCGAACAATGACAAACATAACTAGGTGGTATGGATATCGAACGCATTTGAAGAACTATACATGATGCCAGACCGAATCAAAAGCTCTTTCGAAATCGAACAGTATCATACAAGATGGTGGTCAGTTTGTATTTAAATAATTGATACGTTGTCTGAGAGGCGGAGAAATTCACACTATGTAGAAAGTAGGGAACTAAATCCAGCCTATATATTGGGCAATAGGTTATGGGCTGGAAGACGATGCGCTCAATTTTTTTTACTAAATATACTTTTGGGGCTGATTGGACGGTAGGACCTTATAGTTGAAGGAAGTTTAAAGCTCTTCTTGTATTCTTGTATACATGCATAAATAAATAATTACAGTTAAAAACAACAACTTATTTTAGTTTACACAATAAAATGAAATTTACTATGTAAACTAAAAAAGGTTGGTGTTTTTAGCTGTATTTATTTATTGAAGGAAGCTTATTTATTCAGGAAAAGTATGATTAACGAGAACGTCCAAGACTTTGGGAGCATGATAGAGATGCGTGCATGTAACTCCATCCAGACTTGATGTAGTATTTCCCTTATTCTGTAGAGCCATATGAATATCAGCTACAGCTTTGAAGCATCCATACAGTTGTTCTCCCGGATGTGGTTAAAATTTGGATAGTTTCAGGTAAGGAGATATCAGGAACGTTGTTAAAGCAGAGTTACCATCTATGATTGGATACAAGGGAGAACATAACTGGCCAGTTTAAATCGACGCCACTATTATAGGGATTGGTGGAATTCTGAAGTTGTTTACAGATCTTTCGCCACTTCAGTGTCTTAAACTGCCATAATATAATTACGGTCTGTTTGTTGTATGCTCTAGTGATGCTTTAGATGGACTGAGTCTCTGGAACGGGAATTTTCACGAAACAGGGAAATGGATAAGTGAAGTAATGACACTGTTTGATGGGGTAATGGAGGTTTAGAACAAATGGCTGAAATATGCCGGGAGTTAGCTAAAGTAATTACAGTTTCAAGTTTTAAGCAAAAAATAATAAGTTCATGAGGTGGAGAGATCTACCCTGCAGTGGATTCTTGATATGGATCCGGTAAGAAAGACAGTCTGCATTAGGGTAATTCAAAGAAGTCTTTTGAGTTTCTAGTCTCACATATGTATTTCTAGTGGCTAGCTGAATTAGAATTGGAAGATGATCATTACCAATTGGAGGAAGAACGTGAACTTATCTTAGTGAAACTACAGTTGATAAGACCACAACAACATTAGGAGTTGTATTGGATTCAGGATGAGTATGGGATGGAAGAGACAAAAGAGATCCAGTAATATTGTCCAGTGTAGAATGAAAGCGACCTAAGTGAAAAGGAGATTTACTCTGATAATTAATCTCACCCATAACAATATGGCTTCAAAAGTTATGGTCCGTTTATACAGATGAAAATGTCATGAGGCAAAAGATCTTCAGTTCGAACATAGATAACTGCGAGTGTGGTGACACGAAACGCAAAGTACACAGCAAGTATGACGTGTTCAGGGGTATCAAAAGATTTTCTGAAACTCTAATTATAAATGCAATATAATACTTATAAAGTTACAGTTTAGACGCCAGAAGCTGGCGAAGCATTAGACATCAATAAGCCTAAAATTTGTGATTAAAAATCGCGTAAGCTGCAAATGTTTTTTGTTTTTTTCACATTTCTCTTAATGTTTACATTTCTGATTCAAAATCCTCGGTGTGTGAAAATAGCATTTCAGACCTATTTTTCATCTCGTACAAGTCACTGCCCAAGAGGCCTTTCGTTTAATACCGGAACTCGACAGTTGTGAAATAACATCTGGAGTTTACGTCATTTTTATCACAAATTTTAGGCCTATTGGTTTCTAATGCTTTTAAAGCTTTCGGCGTTTAAACCGTAAATTTTATCAATACTTTGTTTTGTTTAACCAATGAAAAACAAAACAATACAGGATTTGTCTGTAAAATAATAACAAGAGGTGTTCTCGTCTAAATAACAAGATTTATATTTGTTTATTAAAAAAAAGAACAAAACAAAATGAGAGGTTTTGTTATATTACACCAATTATCTATCAACAGATGATGCATCGCCAGTGTTTTCTTACAAATGAACAATACTTATGACTTGTTTTTAAGCAACAAGGACCAGAACAAGTAAACCGTTTTGTCTAGTTAACGACAATAATAAATGTGTTTTTGCTGGAAAATAATTTCAATAGCTTTTTCCTTGTATATATAAGATACAACGATTTGTAAGAATAATGAAATATTTCAATACATAATACATGTTTCGACAGAGCAAGTAGTATGCATTAAAATATTTCATTATGCTTACAAATCGTTGTGTCTTATACGTATATACAAGTCTCCTAGCGTAATGTGCTTCCCTACATAAAAAGCTTTTTCCTTGACGAAGATAGTGGTTCAGCGGTAAGTTTACGGGATTAAAACGCTAAAATTCGAATTTCGATACCCGCGGTGGGCACAGCACAGATAATCCATTTTATAGATTTACCCTCAAAATCACATATGAATATGATTATTGCTTTAATTTACTGAATTTATGAGCTATCGCAAACACATTTATTCAAACTTGTTACTTACTTTCGTCGTTTCATATCGCTACTTTATTGTAGAAAATTATCTATATACCATACAGAGCTTATAGTTGAAATTTGACAGAAAGCTAGAGGGCATTATTAATAAGAGTTGTTCAACATTCTTTGTGGCGTACCTTCTCTTCAGAAAATTGAAATCCTTCACACGATTCACATCCTATTAGAGTCCCTGTAACGTTTAGCCACTGAACGTTCCTTTCAATTAGGCCCAGCAACCAAAACAAAGGAGCAAATGAGATCCATATGGCTATCCTCCCAAGAGGCCTGAAATAACACAAGCCCAGAGACACGTTCGTAAAGCAACGCTTGTTAGCATGAGAAATTGCACTAAGATTTTAGTTACGTATATGTAGAAAATGTAAAAGCCCTTGACAAAAATGTTACTATTGGTATTCGCTTTTCCAAGTATCAAACTCCAGCATTTGGGCTAATCAGCTGAAACCCAAACTCCATCTCGAGCAACAGTGAAACATCATCTAAAATATAAATTGGGAAGATAGTTTTTTTGACAAGAAATAAGTTCATTGATTCTCTCCTGGCTGGTTTTCCGTACCACATATTAATCAGCGTGGCGAAATAATACATTAAATTTGTATGCAGTGTGTGTTTCTTGTGTTTCGTTTTGTGTGAGCAAGTGATAAAAATTCTTAAATAATAGCTGTTGCTCTTGGAAACAGGAGAGTAAGCAAATTTATAAAGTTTTCAGCAGTAGTTAGGTTTATTTTACTTTCTCGGGTGTTATGGGTCCACATTTGTTAGTTGAATACAAATTATCAATATAGTATATTAATTTTAAAAGTATTAAACAGAATAACTATAAAGCATATTGTTCAAACAGTTGTGTCTCACGTAATAACTTCCATGCTTAAGAAAAGCGATTCAGTAATATTCAATCACAAAAGATATCCATCCAGATAGATCCTCAGTTTTGTATTTTAGCCAATTTATTTTGTACAAATATATGTTTATGCTTTCTCATAAATGATTCGCGATAATTAAATTTTCGTATTACAAAACTAAATCTAGAGTTGTGTAACCGATCAATCTCAATCAGTGCAAACATTTGAGCTACACAAACAAATAAAATGTGGGGATTATAAAAAGGTAGCCGGAATCAGAAGAGTGTTATATATTTTTCGAACATAAATATATGTAACTTTGGTGATATACGTCAGTTACTTTTTTTCTCGCGTCCCCTGGTTGGTTAGCAGTAAGTTTATGGTCTTACATCTCTAAAAATTGGGGTTCAATTCCCCGCTGTGAACAGAGCGAAAAATCAAAAACATTTTGCAACTTTGCGCTAAAATAACAAACATACAAACCATTTGCGACCATTTTTAGAAAGATAATTTGTCACGTTAATGTCTATAGTCTTGAGATGAACCACTGCCACAGGAAGTTAAAACATTACAAATGGAGTGTAAAACACAGAGTATTGAGAGACTGGATGGTAATACATGCAACGTTTACACTCTTCTCCTTATCTTAGCATGGTAATTTCGCTCAAATTGTTTACGTTCAATACTACTCAAGGGTGAAAGATAATGTTTGTAGCCATTAATATTTGTATTATATAAACTAAGAAACTACCGTCAGATCAGTTTATATTTGTTATGTGAAATGTTCTTTTATGTTTGAATATTAAATAAAAAGTCACAAATCATCTAAAGGCAGCATATGGAAATGTATTTGATTTAATAGCCTGGCTTATAACTAAAGCTTCAATTAAAAAAAAAAGAAGAAGAAGATAGAACGTGTTCACTGTAAGAGCTTCGTTACTCCACAGTGTCTCAGCGGTAAGCTTAAGGGCTTATAACGCTAAGTATCAGGGTTCGATACCAGCGGTGGCACAGCTCAAATGCGCACTGTATAGCTTTATGCCTACAAAAAGACGTTAATAAAGAAGAGCTTCGTGAAGGACAGTCAGGTGTATATACAGCATGTATATGATATTTCATCACAAAAAAATATAATAATTCAAATCATATCATACTTTATGGCCCGTTACTGGTTTCCTGTAAGGACATTTCAATCATATCTTGTTTGTTGTAAGCTGCTCCTGACAATGCATTGCGCTCAATACTAGAGGTCATTAGGACGGCTGGCTTACAACTTATAGTTGAGACACCATTTACATCAGTGTTTTAGGAGACAACAAGGCTTAGGGCTTCTGAGAACATCATCAACAGGTCAATAAAGATAACAAAATACTATCCCCTTCTCTCGGAGTTTTAAAGTCCTTTGCGTAAATGATAACAGGTTCTCGTTCTGACACAAGTCCTTATCGTAAAAATTTCGGACAAACCTAGCATTTAAAACCATTTTCGAACTAGGTATCATCTCCGGGTATTCTACAGCTTTCCGGGCTAAAAAATATTATTTACGTAGATGAATATAGACAAGATGTATACATATGTTTTTAACTTTATGCAAATACAAAACAAAATAAATCATCACCAACTCTAGGTGGCTGAAATATTCAGCACCATAAACCAGACATTAACCTTTCACCTTAAACTGTTATTTTTAATTACTGAAGTTGCCAGGAATAAAATTCTTATTCAAAGGTTCAATTCTGGATTCAAGTTTACTGATAAAAAAAACAAAAAAAACCGCTCTTGATGAACATAAAAAATCTTTGAAACTAAAAACTTTATAAAGATTTTTTTTAATTGAACTTTTTTTCGAACAAAAGCTTTGTCAAATTTTATCTAACACCTAGTTAGCTTTCACAATGGTTAGCGTACTGGGCTGCGGATGTGAGGTTCCGTGGTTCGCGCCATGTTACCGCCAAAAAATAACAAAAATTCGCGCTCCGCTCTTTGGAGTCGTGGGTGCTTTATAAGAACGACGGCAAAATCTCACTATTTGATTAGTTTATGATTTGGAGGTGGGTGGAATTGATTATCTGCTTTCCCTCTGTTCTTCCCTTAAAAATTAGGGACATCTACTATAGAAACTCCTCCAGTAACTTTGCAAAAATTCAACAAAACCAAAATTGGCTAAGAAATATTTGTTTGTTTATAAATCTTTCTCTGTACTTTAACCAAATGATTGGTCATAGCTAAATATTTACCTTTAACAGATATTTACTAATTATTAGAAGTTCCCAACAAGTTATTAAACAATTTCAATGCAATGCCATATCAAATTTCCGAAACACTAATACAATTTCTGAATGTTTCGTTTTGAATTTCGCACAAAGTTACACGAGGGCTATCTGCACTAGCCATCCCAAATTTAGCAGTGAAAGACTAGAGGGAAGGAAGCTAGTCATCACCACCCACCGCCAACTCTTGGGGTACTCTTTTACCAACGAATAATGGGATTGACCATTACATTATAACGCCCACACGGCTTAAAGGGCGAGCATGTTTGGTGGGACGGGGATTCGAACCCGACCCTCAGATTACGAGTCAAGCACCCTAACCATCTGGCCATGCCGGGCCACTGAATGATTACAGTTCTGATTTTAGGAAAACAAACTATTGCTGATTTCATGAAATTTTGATAATTTTGTCTATTGTCCACTCACATAGTCAACGCCTTTATTCCGTGTAATGGATAGTTAAGAAATAAAGTTGTTTTCTTTTAGTTAACTTAACATAAACACTTATTTTTTCCATTAAAATAAATTGCGTGTATAAGTTTTTGCAAGTTGATAAAACAATCCTTTTTTCGATCTTCTGTTCTATCTAATTACCGTTTTTTCTCTTTTGTCTAAAATGCTTGCTCAAATGTTAAGAGAAAACGATTTAACCGTTGATTTTTTACTCATTTTTTAGGAAGCTCGTCAATAGATTAAAGATTCTAAAAGCACGAGAACGTAACATATACACTTGTACACTCGATTAGGTGCTTACAAGCAAGATATAAGTTGTGAAGATTGAAAAAGTTTATGAATGTTTTATGGTTACCGTTTCATAGAATTTTAGCATATGAGTTTTAGCCATTACTTTTTTCCAATTATATTTATATAAAACTTATTTACATGATATTATTGAACGAATGTTTGAACCTGAACGTTAAAATGAAAATAATCGCTAGAAAATTTAAATGTAAAAGAACCAGGCAATTTTAGGCAGTTTTTTCTTTGATAAAAATTAATTCATAGCTAAAAGTAAAAAAAGAAGAATGCATAACTTAGTTGGTAGCTCCCACTCCCAATGGCAGAGCATTAAGTATGATGGCTTATAATGCTAAAATCCGGGTTTCTATAACCATGGTGAGCACAGAACAGACAGCCCATTGTGTAAATTTGTGCTTGACAGCAAACAAACATTCAAAAATGTTGTTAGCAGTTAATTATGTGAATTCACCATGTAACACCAGAATCCCCAAAATTAAACGTTATAAAAAATAAATCAAATATCGTGTATATTCTGCATTCTCAAAAAAAACAACAAAAAACGAACACGCATAAGTTGCTATAAAACAAGGAAGTAAAATGTGGGTAAAACTGTGTCTTAACAGAGACCTGTTTGTTTTATGTCGTGTTAAAGGGTTTTAACCTAGATATATTTATTTACTCAGTAATGTGGGAAAAGTTCTAAACATAAAGACGTTCAACAGATTGGAAGAATAACGTTAATAGTTTATGTGTCTACTCTTCATGTTAGCCGTGTTTGTTTAAAATCATATCCATGACAGCTGGAGAAGAATAGCTAGAAAACCCCGTTCCATCGAAACATCACAAACGAAATTATTCTACAATACATAAGGTTATATTTAGATCAGTTTTAAAGTTGGTGGATGTAATACTAACTAATAGTTATTCCATGAAAATAACCCTTTAGTTTCAGGATAAGGCGAATGGGAAGCCTTTTTAATGTCTCATTGTATATTCTTAAATCAACAAAAAAGCCATAAAATAAGCTGTGAGATATAGTACAGCGTATTGATTAATTTGTGATGGCTCAACTGTTCATGCTCACATTCAACATATTGCTCGAAGTATTCAAGCTAATCACGAATATAAACATAAACTTTTACCACTACTCAATGTTTAGTTTGTTTGTATCTAGACATATTATATTACTATCATATTTTTGCCAGCTGTTATTTATATTATACATGCGAAAACGCTATTTGAACTGACAACCTATGGGACTAAAGTGTTAGTTCGGAGCTCTTTCTTAGCAGCTAACGTTAAATCTTGCTTGCACTAGTTTTTTCCTCTTAACTCTTTCACCAGATGCAACTCACTGTCCAGGAGACTTTTCATTCAATACAAAAATTTATCAGTCGGGATGAGCTCACGGCAGCCAGATTCTTATTTGTCTGCAGTACAAAATACTTCAAACAGTGGTATAAAACATATAATCTGGCGAATCACTGAGACTTCTAAGTTTAACAAAAATGATTAAACTCACGCTTGATTGGTGATGGGTTTTTTTTCGATATGATTTGATCACTTGAGACGCTACGAAGGTTACTTAAAATTACATTATCTGTTCTGTTGCCATGAGAACCGTGTCGTAGACGTGCGCAGCGTGCGGAACGCTACAGGTTTCCCGTGAGGCTTGATCGCAAAAAAAAAAAGACTGAGCTACGGCTGATAACCAGAGCAACATCAAGACTTCTGGATTTAGTGAATCCCTAAAACTTTCACATTCATGTCCGATCCACCTCCATACTTGGTTACTAATATGTTTGAGTATTTTAGACCAAACATATAGAAAGCACATAAATCTACATAGTTAAAAGAGTAACGTGTGTACGTGCATGAGAAACTTTTAAAGCTGCATTAAACTTTGCAAAAATTAAATTAGAAATAGAAAAGAACGGACGACGTCACCAAATGCGTAAGGGAGGAGTGAGTGCAAATAGTACTATTTGAAGAATGGGCAGAGCACAGATAGCCCATTGTGTAGCTTTGTGCTTAACTTTAAAAAACAAACAAACAAAACAAAAACTATTTGAAGAATGAATCTGTCATCCTTCAGAGCCCCATCTCAGAAAGTAGTGTAAAATTTTATATGTGAATTTCTTCATTTATTTATAGACATTTAGAGTACGATACTGTTACCCTGTTAAGTTTAATACTTGCCCCGACACCTAGGTTTCGAAACGTCGCTAGATCTAGTATCTCTTTTTAGATAAGTCGATTGGTTTGTCATTTTTGATCAGACTATTTGGTTCAAAGTTTCTTTTGTACTAGATACGTTTTGTGGGTATCACGTGCTGTGGAATAGAATTAACCCACTTAGATTTAACCTTGCAGTCTTTGAGATGCCTCGCACGGCCATCAGATTTGTTCAGAACTTTATGTACCCAATTTCATACGTGAGAAGTCTAGGCAGGTCACTTAATTGTTTTAATTACTTTAGATACACAGCACCGCCTTTATATGTAACGTATAAACTTTCTCCATATAAACCATATCTCAGGTTCTTTTCACAGATTGATGGCATGCAGCTGTTTTCAGTTAGAAGTAAATCCCGAGTGTATTGTTGGAGGAAGCCATGTCCTAGTCTTTGCTACGAAGCTATACCAAGTTTTAGTTTTAATAAACTTTGAAGAACGTAAACGCACTAATAACTTTTATTTTCTACATTAGAAATTTTACTACCTAGAATGTTTATCACTTCTGAACGAGGCATTCCTTTTTTTATGTTTTTAAGGTCTTATAAGTCTGTAACGAGCATTTATCTTATTCTATTTTTCTTGAATTATTATAAGTGTAACGAAGCATTCCCTTTATCTTAAAGTATTTTAAGTATATAACGAGGCATTCTTTTTTCTACTTTTCTTGAAGTGTTATAAGTCTGTAAGTCTGAAGAACAAAGTAAACTACAGACATGGGTACAGTGTTCAGAGCATGTCAGTTCTATTCTTTGAAACATCTAAAATTATGCGCTCAGTTTACCTGTTTATGCCTACTGTAATTCAAGTAGAACTTGACAGATTTGGTACAATAATATCTAATCATATACTGCTCGAAACAACTTACAAGTGATCGGAACATCTTCCTATAACAAAACACAAGTACTGCACATCTTAGCAAAACAAGTGTAAGGTGACCAGTTATGTAATTTGATAACCAAATATACACTATGAGAGACAATGTTGACAAATGCTCATTTGGCTCTACAGACTGTAGTCCAATAAATGATAACAAACTTTTAATCATAAGGTGTATGAACATTTCGGACACTAATGCAAGTCGTACGTCGATGTGGCATGCTTAAAATGAGTGAATCAATGACCTGCTGGTGTAATATGATCTGCTCCTCCCTTATAGCTACTACTCGTACACCACTACTACTAACCATATACGGCTAAACATTTCCCCAAAACACCTTATAAATGCTCAGGGTCATTCCATTTCGTCTATACCATATTATTCAGGAAATAGTCCCCATAAGCGTTATTATCCATTAGGAGAACATTCATTCAACTACACCTGCACATGTAAACACTAACGAAATGATTGTAGGACTGCATTCCTATATCATACGTTGTTCATAGTACAATTTCGTTGCACATAAAGATCGGTGTGGCTACCATTACTAATCTCGGTATTATACCATCGACACATGCGTGTTTCCTCCATGAAATTGGTAGGATCTGATTTTAGCCACTCTCCAAATGAGTACCTTCCTCGTATTTGGTTGTGGCTTGAAACCAGGGTAATCTGTGAACAAGACCAATCGTTTGACCATCACCTGAAAACAAGCTATTTGTGACAATTTGTTGGTAGCATAGAACAGAAGGGGTGCGTGTTCCCTGTTTGATAACAGGAGAGGCAAACTATATATCTTACCCTTCCACATTTTTCACTTTGTGTACGTACACCGTTATTAACAAATATGTTAGCCTGAAAAAACGATGAAGTTTCTTATTAGTTACTTCTAACTGCAAAGTAACATCAAAGATTTAGCAAGTATTTCAAACTGCTGTTTATTGCAAGCCAACAAAGTTAGGCACCACTATTTAAGGGAAACACGCCATTGGCCGTCTGTCATAAGAACAAACCTTATGAATACTATTTCTGGCCGTTATCTTATTGACTTGTCGTCCATTTCCTGCACTGAAGGCGTGTCCACATCCTGTTAACCACACTTTATGAGCCTCGTAGTTATTCTATAACAACTTGTGTTTGAACAGCTTATAACTCTCTTCACGTCATCATTGTTGTATGCAACTGAAACATGCATAGTACGTCACATGACAGGTCACCTGACACTTGATTTACACAGAGGTACCACTGATAATATTTACCAATAGCAATTGTACTTGTAATAACAAGAATATAGAAAACTCCGATTACCTCTTACTGTTTTAGCAACGTTGTTAAATTTTAGCCAAGATGCGAGATTATTTCTCTATTTTAGTGTATAAGGTTTTAGCTGCCTTTGTTGTTACCCAGAGCGACTAGCGCTAATCATGTGATTAGTCATTCTCATTCAAACTTAAGGGAGGTCGTAATATCGAGACATCACCTTACTTATCATATGAGGACACATTTTTACGCAGTGTTTATCGTTATAGCCATACCTTCCAATGGGAAGACCAGGTTTTACCTCAAGAGAACGACAAGCTCTGACTTTACTTTTGAAGATAAAATCAGGTTTAAGCAGTTTGGTGGATGATCTCTTCCAAGTCAGTTTGATCCAGTAAAAGCGCTCGTTCATCGTCAAACAAGCAAATACAAACACTGTGGTTTTGTGTTAGTGTAAATAATAAAAATAATTATTTTGTGTCTTACGTTGTGTTCAGTTTCTTCATTTCTTTTAGCAGACCTATTCTTTCGACTTATTTTTGAAACAACACTCAAAATAGTTAAGACCACCCAAACATTGCTAATAAGCAAAATAAGTGATTTCACGATTGGAGACAAAATCAAAATTTGTCCATTTTTTCATATTATTATCATTAATATTATTGTTTCACAAGCCTACAGTAAAATCTGCTGGGTATTTTGCACCAAAACAGATATATTATATGAAGCGTTGCGAATGTCCATGATCAACTTAAAAGTTGATCATAACATTGACACTGATTTATGTGATTATAGATACATAATAGGTGCGATGTTGTTTTAAACGGTTGTCTTTTTAATCGACGCATGTTTACACGAAATCTCAGGCACAAAATCTCCTGGCTCAGTAAATGATTACTTTAAAAGACACGAAGCTATATTTTAAAACGGAGTTTTAGACGTATTTGTTTTATTTAAAAAGGCCGCTTTTCTACTGTTAAAATTTTATACGCGTTTAGTGAGGGTTGTGTCTTACTCTAGGCATATATTTGCCCGTTGCTGTGCATTAAAAAGCCAATATACAATATAATAAAAAATTTTAAAATTATAATCTATAAATAGGGATCACAAAAAGTAAGCAAACAATCTACTGCCGACAGTTTGCTCAAGCTACAAAGACCTATTATGACTCCATCTATAAAATGATGTCTACTGTAGTGTGGGATCGTACGAGAATTTTGCAAAAAACTGAGAGAGTAGTTTTAAACTTAATTCGACCTCCTTAATTTTTTGTGTTGCAAAATTTTCTGTCTTTCATTTCCGCCATTAAAAAATCCGGTGATTTCCTAATGTGCACGTTAGTTGGAAACTTTAACTCGTGCACTTTCTAGCGTATTAATTGGAAACTTTCACAGGAAAGGTTCCCGCTTTTGCTGTTGCATATCGTTATTCGAGTCGCTATTGTTCATCGTTACTCGAGTTTGCTGTCTCTAGAGGATTTTTGCGATTTTATTTCAGCAAGTTTTTAACAGTGGACGATTACCATAGTAGACTTTCCTACTCAGATAACAGTGGTGATTCTTTCTACTGTTTCTTATACTTAGCTAAAATCGTGAGTTCGTACAGTTCTTATTACCACTGCATATAGCACTATTTCATATAGCTATTGCTATTTATAGATAGTTGGTGTTAAGACAGCGGTTGTAAATGTTGTTAATAGTTGACGATTTAGGCTAAGTGTGTCACTGTTGTCTATTTTGTATGCATTATTTACAAACACTTACACAGCAGGCTGTTGAAGAACATACATATGTGTCATGTAGACCTAACAAGTTAAGTATGTTACTGCGTCTGTTCACATTACATTAACCTGCATTGTATTATCTTAGAAGAAACATTATCCCGTTCTGCTTATATTACTTTGTTGCTGCTCGTTTTTTGTTACATTACACTGTGACATTGATGTAAGTTTGTCATAATCCTCATCCCTGGAAGGGGGGGGGGGTGAGGATATTGCAACTGGTTCCGTCTGTATATGTCTTTCTGTCTGTGTTTTCTCGCACGTATCTCGAAAACTAATAGACCGATGTACACGAAAATTTTACAAAAGCATTTTGAAGCATTTTTTATAGTGAGGAAATAGATAATTTTCGCGGTTTTAGGTTAATTTCATGGGCACATTAAGGTTGAGACTACTCATCAAACTTCAAAACATGATCCGGATCATTTATCATTTTGGATTTGAGAAGGATTTTCTGAATTTTCGAAGGTGAAATTTGACGTTATCCAACATAAACACATAAAATCTCGAAAAGGAGCGGCGGGATGAGGATATGAAATCTCTCTGATTGCTCTTCTTAAATCTGTGATGATATAACCTTTTTTATAGAGATGGTTCTCTGAGAACAACTTTACATTTCTTTGGTTGTAGTTGTGTTTATACATTTTTCTACATTTCTTATTTATTTTGAATACGTTCAGTCTGGTGGTTGGGTGGGAAAAAAAAGTGAATGCAGCAGTAAACTGTTGAAAACCAATTGAATGCATATGTAGCTTAAACTGTATTCTTCATAAATGAACATAAAAGAACTTAAGAAACAAGATTAGTAAAAATCGTTAATTTAAAAAAGGGGAATAGGGATCGTCAAAAAATTATAGAAACAAGATGAATCAAAATGCAAAGATCATATTTTCAAGGATACAACTAGGGATTCTAAAAAGTAAACAAACAAGGCTGGAAATAGCGTCTACATTATTTTCTCAAGCTACAAATCCCTATTTTGACTCCATTAAAATTGTTAAGTACTGTGGACATGGAAGGTTTTTTTTAGTATTAAATATTGTGTGATATTTGTATGACCCATAATACATCATTGTTTAACTAAGCCTTGTATGATACTTGTAAAGTTCACTGTATGGTAGTATTTAACTACAGCTTGTAAAACATTTGCTTAGGTCAGATATATGGTGGTTTTTCACTACACCTCGTATGATACTTGTTTAACTTACAGTGCGGTGTTTTTATTATATCTTGTCTGATATTTCTATAACACATAGTACGTTGTTTGATTTGCACTAGATCTTGTGTGGTATATATATCGCTCATAGTACTATGTTTCTTACTAGACCTTACATGATATTTGTGCTAAGTGTTTTACTAGATCTTGTGTGGTATTTATATCGCCCATAGTACTATGTTTCTTACTAGACCTTACATGATATTTGTGCTAAGTGTTTTACTAGATCTTGTGTGGTATTTATATCGCTCATAGTACTATGTTTCTTACTAGACCTTACATGATATTTGTGCTAAGTGTTTTACTAGATCTTGCACCATATTTGTTTAACTCATAGTACGGGTTTTTTATTATAATTTGTGTGATACTTGTATAACTCGTAATATAGTTTTTTACAAAATATTATGTGACATGTGATCTTTTTTTTTTAAGTAGACCTTGCACGAAATTAATTTAACTCAATCCACGTTATTTTTTGTTAGTTTTTCTATTGTATGATATTTGGGTAACTCAAAGTATGTTTTTTACTAGGTTCTATGTAATATTTAAACAATATCACAATTCATATTTTTTGTTTTTACCAGATCTTCTGTGATTCAAAACAGACGCTATTCTACAATATGAAAAAGTCGTGTAAAAGTAAAAATAAAACATGCTTTTATTGTTTGGTAGCTGTAAAGCATACTGATCATAGCAACAAGAACTGGCTCACACAAATGACTTTAATTACATCTTATCTGATGCAAGTCCATTTTCTCACGGTATTAAGTAATTAATTATTAGAGGGATGACTCGCCAGTCGGAGGAGTATCATTTGTGTTCCAACAGGAAGTAGTTAGGTAAACTGTGTGATGTGGGAAAGAAAAAAAAAAGGCTAACTAGAACTAAAAGGTAGTTATAGAATAAATATATGGGAAGAAAGAGTGTAAAACTGGAGAAACGTAAAAAGTGCGGTCAAGTAGTAAACGTATTCCAAAAGATAGATTACTGACAAAAAAAGGAAAAAAAATGAGGTCGCATGTAAAAAGTGTGGTAAGAAAATGGCGACTTGGGAAAAAGAAAACTTTTCGTATAGTAAAACATATAACAGGAAAATGATCACTTGAAAAAGAAGAAAGAAGAATGTTTTTGGGTAGAAAAACAGATGATCAGAAAAGGAACGCTTGAAAAAGAGAGGGGGGAGGGAAATGGTTATATAATACAAATATAGCAAGAAACGGTACCAGACTAGGAAAACGTATGGTAAAGTAGTTAACAAACATAAGCATATCCGTACAACAGAAGTAAATACATTTTAAAAATATACAGTCTGCGATGTGATTACAGATAAAATCTGTGTAAACAGGAGAAGAGGCTATTATTTACTTGTAGTATGAGCAGTGTAAGCAGATAAACTAAACCTAAAACATAGCGACTCTAAACAATAAACTGAGCTACATCTTTTACAAAAAATAAAAACACGAAAAAAACATGAACTCTGAAACGATTTTTATAGCGATGTGTTGAAAACCATTGAACAAAATTGTTACTCTGGTGTATGATGAAAACCATACATTTGGTTGCTATTATGTTAGGACATGTTAAAACGAAGCCAGCATCACCCCGTGTTTATCTTTATAAGAAAAAAAAATTAACTGCAGTCCTTGCTACAATATTTACAACGTTCTTACTACAAAGCATTTAAAGTAAACAAATAAAAAAGTAGATAAGTATATCCGTCACTACAGGATCTTTTTTCTAACTTCTGTACCAGAACTTTTTTCCTGGAATGACTAGCGCCACATTTTCTCGCAGTAAACTCCTAGTAAATATACAAAGAACAACAATAATTAGTATCTTTCAAAAAGTTAATTCTCTCAGATAGCTTTGTGTGAACTATCGTAAAATGTGCAGTGTAAAACATAAACAGTATAAATCAACAGTTTTATTCTAACATCACCAACAGTTGCACAACACCCTCGTCCTTAAGGCTAGGGGTACTGTCTCACCCAACTCTTGTTCCCACACCCTCGACAATAAAAAACAAACGAACAAAAAAAAGCGGAAAAGGGACAACCACAAGTGCTTGAAATAGATAAATAGGTGTCAAAAACTTTTGCACTAAATATCTAGAAGGATTGGCCGCTGGAGCTTGAACAGACAGACAGACAGACACACCCTTGCAGACGTCATATGTCATAATTAATACCGACTAATGCGTAAGTTCTACTGCGGCTTGTTTAATATTTGTTGCAAGTAAAACAGGAAAGTAGTTATATGAAAAACCAAAAAGTAGTGAAGGAAAGATGGAAAACTCCACTTCACATCTTAGAAAAAAGAAAAGAAAAGAGAAGCTTCTCTGAAGTAGATCTTTCTTCTCTTCATCGATATTTTGCTTTATCTGCCCAACCACGCAAGGCACATGCTTAAGAAAACAAAAGAAACCACTATCGAGTATACGCGCAAGCGCACAGAAAACAGCAACAGAAGTGGAGGGTGATGAAAATTCGATATATTATGGTTGAAGAAAAAGGGGGGGGGGGATAATATGTTCAAATGAAATAAAACAATAAAGAAAAGATGAAATAATTCATATGTACACTCACTCACAAGATCAAAGTTTTTGGGACTACTGGAAAACTAAACCATTTTAAACGTTTTCTTCAAAATATGAATATTCGCTGTTCAAGTCAGAATGTGCTGTAATCAAATGAAGAAATCGAAGACGAAGCCCATTTTGTGTGGGTTATTGTTCCCATAAAGACTGGAAACTTACAACAAAAAGTACGTTAGTATCATCTGGCACCGAAGGAACGTTTCCATTAAAAAACTTTGGGTCCCAGGTGTTGTTTTAACAGTTAAAAAAACAGGTCTGTGGAGAAAAGAACAAACGTTGTAGCATATCTGTATTACCTCAATCAAAAAATTAATGGAATTTAAAGAATCACAATGTGAATATAAAATCTATCTATCTAACTACTCCATTAAAGGGCGTGTATAAGATGTTATTATAAAGTGTAGCTTGCTGGATGAATGGGGTTCTGGTTATTGATCCAGAGTTTCTGCATTAGATGATTCCTTTCCATCATCATTACCGAGAACAGCTCAGCCATGAGAAGCGGCTGGGTCTTTGACCACACCATTTTTCTACATCACATGGCAGAAGAAAACACTAGAGAAAAAAAAGAGCAACAACCAAAAAACAACTACAAATTTTGATTGGAAACCTACTTCATCTCTTAACGGAGAATTCCTTGGAGAAATGTCGCAGAAATTAATGCTTTATATCTTATACAAATTCAGCATTTGTTTTGCAAAACAAGACGTGAAACAAATGAAAGTACTAGTTATATAGTAACGTATATTGAACAGAATTGTTTTTGTTTTTTATAATATATGGTTTCTTTGATTCACAATTACAACATTTTGTAATATGACTTATTTATAACCATATGTAACCCAATAACCTGCTTTAGTGTTGTTTTCAAGCAGTTAGAAAACATTCAACAGGGATGACAACTTTAATAAAGACATTAAGTTTTGCTACAACTAAGCTGTCCTGGTAATGTCGCCTACAAAGGTTAATCGCGCTTTACAAAAAAAGATGGTTTATGTCACCTGTTGCTTTTGGAACTATTCCTTCCTCCGTCTATCGTGCCCATTCTGGTGACTATGATTACACACTGTTTCTCAACACTACAATTTCCATTGTAAAAGGTTTATGCAATGGAGAGCGAGGTTAATGCTAGACAACAATCTCTTGGCAAACTTTCCACTAGTCCTTCACTGCATGTAGCCATCGACTTCCAAGACCACGTTTAAGCAGAGCAGAGACCAAAATACCACTGACACTGCATCAGAGGGCTTGGCAGGTTTAGGGTCAAATGTGATTGCTTTGATTTTAGTTTCTTTTACCATCTTTATCCCCGAAAATAGACGCTAATTTCGAGGTGTGGCTTGAATCTTGTGAACTTCAAATCCTTAATGTTTGTTATCATTACTAAGAGATGTGACCAGCTTCATCGTAAAGGCTTTTTCAGTCGGAGGATTCCCTTTCTGAATCACAGCCTTCATCTTTCTTTGGTCCGAATTGAGGTGGGGTGTGATTCGGAACCTATCACTGCCTTAAATCCTGTGCCATTTTTTTCCCGATTTCATACAGCACACCAAATATAACTTTATTAGAAATGTAGTGTCCTTTGTCTCCACATCTAAAAACAATTTCGCTGTATGAATTGTAAGAATATTTCTCTTAGGAAAGTCATTTTATAAATCTTCAGATATGAGTTTACTCATGGCAGCATCGTACTGTCATCGGTCGAGGAATTCGATGTGGTGAACATGTTGCCCGTGGTGCTTCAGATCCCGTCTGTAACAACACGCCACTGCAGTATGATGTATAAGTCATTCAGAGAAAGGTATGATTAATACCCTGTATCAATACCAGAATCAAAAACTTCCAAAAATAACAAGGAATCCTTAATAGCCGCGGCACTTGAAATTATTTTAGGCAGGATTAGAGTAAACTAATTTATAAGACCTTGGGCGTGTTCAAATATATCAATGGAAAGGATTTGACTTCCTGAGTCCAAAAGTATAATTAGA
>NW_013665819.1:725014-736091 GCF_000517525.1 Limulus polyphemus | reverse complement strand
CCGTGTTTTACTGAGTCTGAATTTAACCAATAAGTTTCTCCCGTCATAACCATCAACATAAGGAATGTCCCGACAGCCAACACAAGTTAACCATCAAACACACAGAATGATTCAAAAGTCAACACAACTTAACCATCAACCTAAGGAATGTCCCGACAGCCAACACAAGTTAACCATCAAACACACAGAATGATTCAAAAGTCAACACAACTTAACCATCAACCTAAGGAATGTCCCGACAGCCTACACAACTTAACCATCAACCTAAGGAATGTCCCGACAGCCTACACAACTTAACCATCAACCTAAGGAATGTCCCGACAGCCTACACAAGTTAACTATCAAACTCAGAAACGTTCCTAGATCCTACAGTAATTGGTTATAAAGTCCTTCCAAAGTTAATCATCTACCTCACACAACGATTCGAGAAACCTATATAAATTAGTTTATTCGTTTAGAACAAAAGTCACGTTGGCCTATCTGCTGTGTCCACCGTGAGGAATCGAATTTTAGCTTTATAAGTTTGCAAACTTACCGCTGACCCATCGGGGGACATAAATCAGATAAAAGTATGAAGACAAGGAGGGGGAACCAACAATTTTAAAGAACAGTCTCAATCCAAACAGTAGTGTTTTGTTTGTTATTAGAGCAAAACTACGTTAGGCTATCTGTTGTGTCCACCGCGGAGGATCGAGCTCCGGATTTTAGTGTTGTAAGTCCTTAGACGTACGATTGTCCCACCAGGGAACTCCCAACAGTAACTAAGCATTGAAAAAATAATAATAATAAAAGTTCATCTACAGCTTGAATAGGTAATCAAGAAAAAAAAACGTTTCTTCAAGCCGTCTCCAAACTTTTATTTTCTGAAAAGTGCGTTCCTCGTCATCAAATTTCTAAGGTTATATTTTCACCCTTTAAAGATATATTTATTAATTATCGATCCCTGGAATACTGAGATAATTAACTATAACTGGTACATTAATAATAAGTACAATTCAAAAAAAATCTTAAAAAAAAACACAAGACAGTAACGTAGAACTCTGAACATCGAATTTTCGCTTAGTCATAAATTTGAAACAAAAAATCGTTTTCACTGTTTTTTTGTTGTTTTCTTTTTTCGTCCACTGTATCATTTTCCACATTTATTCCCTTGGGAAACAGCCTATAACTTTTCGTACCCAAGTCTGTCAAAGATCAATAGCCTTAATCCTCACAATATTCGTGCATTAAAAAAAAAAAAATTCGTCTTAGTTATTATTTCTTTGCACGTTCACAACAAAATGCCCGCAGAACTAAACTGAAACTTGTTTTTCAGTTATAGGCCTACTTTCACAGAACCACCGCTTACTAGGTCATCGCAATTTCATATGATTGCATGCCAAGTTAAGCCTAAAGCGTTAGGCTTAAAGCAAATACTCGGTGTTCCCCCTTCTGTACCACTACATAGGACAAATAACTACAGGAATGATAAACGTTAATAAACATAAGGAGAAGCCAACAGTTCCGACTAAATAAAGCACGTCTTTCTTTATGAATGGGCAATATATATATATAAAATAAATAAAATGTCGGAGACTATAAAGATGACAAAGCTCGTGCTGATGTTATCCAAAATTATTTCATCATAACATCCTATGGGGGAAATTAACTGGAAACTTGTCCGACGGTGTACATGGGTTGTCTTGTTTTCGCCCGAGAAGGGGGAGTTATTAAAGAAACATCCTGAAATAGAGCTCATTTCCACTTTTGTTATCGATTTTTGGATTTGAATTTAAAGATACAAGTACTTAATCAGTTAAATTAGTCAATTATTACTTTACACAAAGCAAGGTATGCAATTAGCATCTAATGACGTCATTAGGGGTTTAATAACAAAAGAAGGAAAGGGAGCATTGTCTTTTATACAATTTTTGCTTATTTAACGGATGCTCTCGGTTAGTTATTATCAAAAGTTAATAAATCTTGACTAAACTGAATTCCAGTATTGCGTTATTTGAAGTGTTTGGATCAGTTTTTTAAAAAAAAGGGTGAAAAAAGAAATTAGAAGGATTTTAATCGAAAATCATGGAAATCACAATTTAAAGGAAGAAAAGGCTTAGAGGAGATAGAACGAAAAAAACCAAGAAACTATTTGATAGGCTCAGGATAAAGCGGCACCTGTTGTATCTAAGCGTAAACATTCATAATTCACCCAGCATTCAGTATTAAATTCACGTGACCTTCATTGTCCTTTAGCTATTCAGCTCGTGCGTAGCCAAGCTTATCTGATTGTAAAACCTAGCACCTTACACGTAAAACCTAAATATGTTTCATGATAAAATCGCAAAATTAATCAAAGAGCTATGTCTATTTTGTCATTTAATTTAATAGTTCTAGGTGGCGCAAGCGTTTTTATAAATATCCGCTTACAATAAAAAAAAAGGTGGTAAGTTTTTCGTTTAAATATAAGTGTGATCGAGAGTTAAATCTCAAATGAGAATCTCGCATAAACTGAGTAGCGCCACCAAACGGAATTTCTAACAACTGCACTTACGGTAATCGTTATTTTTAAGCGTGAAGAGCTAGGTTTATAATGAATACTTTGTTTGTCTGCAAAGTATACGAAAGACGGTTAATTTGTTACATAGAATAAATGTAACACTTGTTTTAATCCCATAATGCTCTTTTGTTACAGCGATTTTGATACAAATAAACTGATACTTACAAGAAAAAGTAATATAACAAAAGTATATACAATTCACACGATACTTCCAAATTCGTTAAACACAATTATAACACTGGAAAAGGTAAAACAATTGTTGATTTTAATTTAGAAGTAAAAACAAGAGGGGGATCCTCAATAGCCGCGGCACTTGAAATTCTTTTAGGCAGGATTAGAATAAATTAATGTACGAGACTTTTTTTATTATCTATATATTTTTCCTTACTCCAGCAATACTAAGCGTGGGTCGCGTGTATACCCTATTATATTTTATTACTCATTAATATCTTTACCGGCCCACCCTCAAATTCAAATTCTTTTAAGCAGGATTAGGATAAATTAATCTATGAAACCTTGGGCGTGGTCAGATACATCAATCGAAAGGATTTGACCTCCCGAGTACAAAACCGTAATTAGATCTCAAATCGGTCAAGAGATGACGGAGCTATGAGCTAAAAGTTTGTACTTGAAAAAAAACAAACAAACTCGGAGCCGTTCTATGAGCCACTATGCCACGGCTTATAATATAAGGAGTAGAAACTTTCAGAAATAATTATTTATTACTTTTTGCATTTGTGAAGCTTTTTTTTATTGTTCTCTCAACTTAATATTAAATACAAAGTGAAGATAACCCCGAACATCTTATTCGTAACATACGGTATACATCGCCAACCACTAAGTATGACCACTGACCATGTCTCACATAACATTATATTTTGACATAGTGTACACAAAACTCCTCTTTGTATATCACATGGATAAAACCTCAGGGCAGCCATTATGCTGCTCTAAATGTTATTTTTGGCTTACATTCAGTTTGATTCCAAATTGACCTAAGAATCGTCACTGAACACAATATATTGTGTTGAATTATAAGAGAAGCTAAATGTAAATGTGGTTTTACAGCACAAGAATAAAATGATACAGTATGAGATGTCAAGTTGCTCTATTTTGCTGTGTTTACGATATATCAATTAATGTTTAGGCTAAAGCAGAATTGTGACTTTTTTTCTCGATCAAGCGGTTTAGGCTAGATCACGCTCGTTTCTTTGATAAAGGTCCTATTTATAAAGCTATATTTATTTTTTCTAATTGTATTTTTTATGACCAAAGAGACTATATAATTTTACTGTGTTCTGTCTCTGAAAGTGAAATCACATGTTCTGCTACTGTGCCGTAAAAATGTTTGTTCGTTTGTTTTAGAGCAAAGCCACATTGGGCTATCTGCTGTGTCCACTGCGGGGAATCGAATCCCGGATTGTAGCATTGTAATTCAATAAAATTACTGCTGGTACACCGGGGGAATAAAGAAAAGGGGAACTGCTTCTTTCATAGAATAAACCTTTATTGTATCAACAGCCTACTAACACTAGAACCCGTGGTCCACCTAACTGTTGGATGAGAAAACCTTTAGACACGGATATTGCCAGATCCAGAATGCACTGAAAGACTTATATATGTTGACTAATTACCAGTACAATGACGCACGCACACGTTTCGCTATTTAGAAAACCTGATGGGGCGGGTTAAATTAGATGTTTGACAATGGTTTTTTTAAGGCTAACTACGTATATAAAAAATGACAGATTTTTTTTCATTTTCTAATAGAAGCTAATAAAGATCTCTATGAATATACACTATCTTGAAAATATTTTGCAAGTATAGATTACAGGATTTTAACTCCCTGAATTTGAAGTTGAGTTTAATGAAAAATTAACATTTATGAAAAAAACTATAAATTCTTGGTTTAAAAGTTTTAAAAATCTATCCAAACTGTGAAAATTCAAGCTTCTAGCTTTTAAGGAAGGTGAAATTTTATCACCAGATATTAAAAAAACTATTGATTGAAAGTATAGAAAAACAGGATTACTGTAAGTTAGTTTTCAGAAATTACTTGGGCGTGTAAATCAGTAAAATGTATGATCAGAACACTAATCAGACATTATGAATAGTAAATATAAAACGTAGAAGAATATTAAACTTTTTTCTAGGCTAGAAACGGTATAACTAGGTTTCAGTGTAAGTTTCTGCTCTCTGCTGGACATGTATTAAATAATCCCTTTTTTAACACAATGCTCCTTTCTAAATCCCCTTGTTTGATTCATTGCTTGGAACATTGTCTAGATAAGATATTACACATGTCGATCTCGATCTTGTTCCACGCGAGTACTTTACACTATAAGAGCTAAAATAATTACATCATTATTGTATTACAGGTTAAGAGATGAAAGAGACTGACATCTTAGTGTCTGGTGGTGCTGCCACAGGTTTCCAAGCTAGTAACCACGCTTTAGTAGAAACGTGGGAACGTGGAATATGAAACTACGGGAAGCATGTTGACTGGGTGTAAGTAGACACCATCGCGGAGAAGATTAAATTGATGGAGCCATAAAAGGTCCATCGTTGTTTTGTGTTATAATTATCAAATAAATAGTAAATATAGAGGAAAAAGTTATTAACTGGATTCTAATGTACCTTTAAAGTTGTTAGACCTTTAGAGGGGTGAAAGACAGGGTACCATGTTAGATAGACTCTAGATGGGGGTGCGAGACAGGGTTCTATGTCAAACAGACTATACGGGGTGCGAGACAAGGTTTCATGCTAGATAGACTCCATACGAGGTGCGAGATAGGGTTCCGTGAAGGATAGACTTTATATTAGGTGCGAGACAAGGTTCCATGTAAGAATATATTACAATCTAAATGATTGGCTACATAGGAAACATCTCTGATAAACAGCTAGCTTATCCTGAGGATTTTATTCAACTGCATTTTCGTGATGCTCTGATTTTAATGAGCTGTTGAACTAATTTCATTCTAATGATCTAAACCAGTAGGATCGGATCAAAAAATATCTTCCTAATGATATTCCGCTAATGGTCTGATTTGATGAAATTTGTTCAAAGATGATAACCCTAACTTTTTGAATATACATATTCACTCTAGTTTTCCGAATTATTAAGTTAATCCTAATGATTCAATTTAAGAAGATTCTTTTAAGTTTCTAATCGAAAAGGATCAGTTTAACAAGTGGATGGTTCACACTTGCCCCAAAGATCTGATTCTGTGTGATTTTCTCAATATTCTGATAACGACAACTTCTTTATTGTCTTTATGAGTCATGATTAACCTAAGAATCTGAATCCATGAAATAATTTTGATGATTTTTTGTTAAACGAGATCTCTCTAATAATTTGATTAGATCCATCCAAATGATCTGATTCAACAAACGTTAATTTGATTAAATAATCTAAGTTTCTGCTAATGATCTCTATTCCAGTGCTTTAATCAAACGATAACTCATGGAGATTTTAACCAAGCAAAATCTTCTTAATGTTCTAATGGTCACCCATAATCTCTGATTCAAAGGTATCTAATCAAGCAAGATATTTTTAATGTTCTGAGGGTCATCTTTGCTCTGATTTAATGGGATCTGCTCTAACCATATTTTTTCCTATTCTTCTGAAACATACTCTTATTCTCTGGTTCAAAGGAATCTGACCAATAAAGATATTCCTAATTTTCTGACTAATTACAGAATAATTTCAGATTTAACGAGAGCTGATCAAACACATTCCTAATGATCTTATTAAGGAAATTCACTCTAAAATGTTGATTCAAAGTGATCTGATTAAATAGATCAGGGTTGTATATAGAAATTATTAATGTTCGAACAGAAAATCTTGCTTGTCTCATTAAATGGATTTTTCTTTTATTTGGAAGAAATAAAGTTCTTTACTGTTTATTTATTATTTATAGAAACGATCAGCTAAATAATGTTAATTCGCGATAAATCCTTCAACATCATTATAATTAGCACTGAATATAAATCATTTGATATTTATTATGGTATATATATATATAATAAGACTAACAAAAAAGTTTTGTAAAATAATATGTGTTATTGTGAAGCAATGTCACACAAACTACCAATATCTGAAATTTGTTTCAATCAAAATGTTGACTTTTTATTTTATAACCTTTACTAACATTACCTTACAAATCAGACATGTTTTTCGTTTTGTCCTAATCGATCAAAAAAACAAGGCTTGGTTTTGAAAACATCCACAAAGATCACAAGAAATATATATATATATATATATGCACTTTACTTCTATAATCCAATTTCCCAGATTGCCTTTTATTCGCTTTAGAGTCTACAAAAACGTCAAGGAAAAAATGCATCATAACTGTGCATTCAATCTCACAAAACCGGATCCGTTATGCAAGTTTACTGTTCGCGTCAATACATTGTCCATTGTTGCATGAATGGAGGTGACGTCATCTCGACAGACGAGAGTATGAATAACCCACATTAGTGTATCTAGTACCACGATACTATTTCCGTTAAGCTTGGAATGAAAGATTTTGAAACTGTTAAGCAATACATTTTTTTTTTCAGTTATGTGTTCGAAAACATGTATTTAACATGCCCTGAATGACTGGCGGGTTGATTAGCTACTTGGAAAATGCCCATTACAATGGACGAGCGTTCGTTTTTGATTGTGAAGTTATAACATTGTTATTATTTCTATAACACTAAAAAGAAACAGTTTGCGTTAAATCTTTCAAATTTAGAAAATCAATTTTTATTACATTCTCTTTTTTTAATGAAATATTTTGGGGGATAAAAAGTTCCACATCAAAAACATTGTTTCTTGATAGCTAAAGGACAAATGTTACTATCCTGGTACGTGAGATAATCGAGAGGGATTACCCAAAGTTTAAAGAACAGGCGTCTACTGACTGACGTCAGATGTCATTCAACAGTCTCATTAGAGCATAATATGATCCTTTTTTATTTGAATGTTGTATACAAGGTGATTATAAGGAAAACAACATATCTAAAATTATTAAAAAACGACTTGTCCTAAGGGAACAAAATTTCACCAGAGGTAGATTGAGATTCATAAGTTTTAATCAGAAAAGAATGGATACGTACAGATATTTAAAAACTATATTACAATGCACATGATTATCTTAATCGCTTTTTATTTTTTTCTCTATCTGTTTCAACAATACAAAGATTATGTGTGAATGTATCGAATATTGGAAGGTTTTGTTTGTTTGTTTGTTTTTGAATTTCGCGCAAAGCTACACGAGGGCTATGTGCGCTAGCCGTCCCTAATTTAGCAGTGAAAGATTAAAGGGAAGGCAGGTAGTCATCCCCACCAACCGCCAACTCTGGGGCTACTCTTTTACCAACGAATAGTGGGACTGACCGTCACATTATAATGCCCCCACGGCTGAAAGGGCGAGCATGTTTGGTGGGACGGGGATTCGAATCCGCGACCCGTAAATTGCGAGTCGAGCACCCTAACCACCTGGCCATGTCGGGCTAATACTGGAAGGACCAATGAACAATGTCCAGAACATTATGATGCTTGCATTAGCTTCATTCAGGGATATGCTTGATATACTAATAGAGGATATAGAGAACATATCAAAAACCTTCACATACCTTGTACCATTTTCGAACTTTCCTCAATAAAAATTTTTAATTCCCAAATTACTTCTGGTGAAATTCTGGAGAAAAAGTTTTTAAGATGTAATCATTTTAAATTTGGAGGTTTCTTTATGATCACCCTGTACTTTCATTTAATCTGTGTTAAAAACCAATACATGCTAAACACTGGCTCCACATGCACAAGCACGAACACCATCACGTGACTTGGACATATCACAGAGATTAATAAGTAATCTGAGCTGAAAATAATTAAAATACTGTGTATCTGAATAATCGTTCTCCGAAGTTACCCTCTGATATTTTTCTTTTTTGTGTGCGTGTGCAAAAATTACCGCAGAATGTTGGTTTTGAAACTGCATTGGTAGCTGCCCAGAAAAATATTTTCAACAATATCAGAACAAAGACGTCTTGAGGACGTACATGAAAAAAAGAGTGAGTTATGGTATCACTTAAATAGTTAAGAAACATTTCAAACTCGTGACTGACTCATCTTTATCAACGTCAAAGTTTGTAAAGTCTCACGCGCTTCAGAGAGTGTGTGCTTTGTGGTTTCTGTATTGAACCATTTCTATCGATACTTTCCTTATTTGTAAAACTGTAAACACCTAATTAACTTTAGCTAAGAATTGTTTTTTCTAAAAGCATACCTATTAGAAATAACCACGTGTCTATATATCTCAAAATTAGCTACAGCAACAATATAGAATATTTCTTTATTTTCAATATACTTTAAACATCATTAACTCCAACAGGAGTATTTGCTATACAGTTGAATTTAACGAGTTTAAATATTAATGATTTCTGTAGTAATTTAGTTCATTGTTCTTCTGAATAGTATTGAAGACGATGAAATTGTTTTATGAAATGTTTGATATTTTTATATTGTCTTCATAAACGTGTGTATCCATGTAAACTAACTGAAAAAATGCAAAGAATCCTCCAAAAAACCAATAATTAAGTTTGTGTACACCTCTATATTTAAGAAAGTCTTTCAAAGAACCAACAATTAAGCCTATGCACAACTAATTCTTTAAGAAGGATCTCCTAAGAATCAACAATTAAACTTGTGTGCATCTCTGTATTTAAGAAGATTTTCCAAAGAACCAACATTTAGGCTTGTGCACACCTCAATAAAATGATCCTCCAAAGAACCAACAATTAAGCCTATGCACAACTAATTCTTTAAGAAGGCTCTCCAAAAAATCAACAGTTAGTCTTGCATACACCTCTATATTTAAGAACGTCCTTCAAAGAAGCAACAATTAAGCTTGCGCACACCTCAATAAGAAGGTCCTCCAAAGAACCAACAAGTAAGCCTATGCACATCTAAATGTATATATTAAAACCGATATGTAGAATTAAAGATTTCTTTAATGTGAAAGATAAAATACAAAAATGTATAAGAAGATTCTCCAAAGGACACGCACACACCTGTGTGCACCTTAGTTCTTCAATGGACCAATATATCTTTGCGCCCATTGATAAATACGAAAGTTCATAGGCCCAATAAATCTGTACGCTCCTAAATCTGTGGGAAGGTTCTTCAAAGGATCAATAAACCTCAAAGGACGATAATGCCATCTAAATATATAGACATTTCCTCTAAAGGAGCAGGCCTTATTGTGTAGAAGCATGGTATATCTTATCCAATAAGTAATGATCAAATAATCTACTTTAATAGTTTTACCATTCAAAATATCGTTATTTACACAACATTTTATAAATAACGCACATCCCAGGTTTTAGTTTGTCATTGCCATTTTTCTACTCCTAGGCCTCAACAACCTTGCTTTTAGAATTAGGAGTATGTAACCTATGCGTAAAAATTATTCTTTGAAAGGCCAAGAATTGTAACTGAGAAACTACTTTGGAGAATATATACTCTCTAGATTCAAACTTTTAACTCGATAATTTTCAATGATACAATTGCAGATCCCTCTAGCGGTAGAGCCAATGTATTTTAGGTTGCTTCTCGAGCAGTTTAACTCTCATACTATTAGAGATATATTGAATTTATCTGGCCTGCCTTGGAAATACAATATAAAAGTATAACCTCATTCCGATTTAAAGCACAAATGTTTATTGACTTTTAAGATAAGATTGTCTAAAACTTTCTTAATTTTCTTTTTTAATCATAACTGATACATAATCTAAACAGAGTAGAAATCAGGTAACTAATTTTTCGGGAACATCAAATTCAAATCATCCCACCATTCTTTGACTGGACGTGAGATAGTGTCCACTTTTTTGTTGTTGTTGTTTCGCGTAACATTACTAGTATTTGTATTTATGGCAAAGCTTTTAAGACTATCTGTCGCCATCTATAATTTTGAGCTACTGATCGGAGGAAAGGCAGTTGGTCTGTAGGCATCCACCACCCACCATCCACGTTAAGAGATTGATTGCCACTATTGAAACGCACACATAGCTTGAAGTGGGAGGAATATTTTATTGTATCGCTCGGATTCAAACCCGGCTCGCCAGCTCCGAAATCTAGAGTTCTACAACACAGACAACTCACCCCCAAATAAATTCTTCCAGCCATCGTCATGTCTATTACTTCGTCACTTTTTTGAAATTTGTCATTTTCAACCTCAGAAGATCAGAATATACAGAATATGGAGTAACATAAGCCTGCGATAAATAGTAGGAAAATAGCCCACGGTCATAGCAGAACACCTGCCATATTTTCTTGAGAGTTTGTTTGTTTGCTTTGAATTTCGCGCAAAGCTACACGAGGGCTATCTGCGCTAGCCGTCCCTAATTTAGCAGTGCAAGAAAGCTAGTCATCACCACCCACCGCCAACTCTTGGGCTACTCTTTTATCAAATAATAGTGAGATTGACCGTCACAGTATAACGCCCCCACGGCTGAAAGTGTGAGCGTGTTTGGTGGGACGGGGATTCGAAC